>NW_017673564.1:32530-119660 GCF_001879085.1 Nicotiana attenuata
GGCTGGGTAGGTGGGGTAGCAGCTGGAGCTGTGACCATGGCCTGAGAACCCTGAGGAGCACGCTGTGGCTGAGAAGTCTGTGGGGGCGCGCTCCTCCCAAGTCTGGGGCAATCCCTCACCAAGTGACGTGTATCACCACACTCGTAACAAGCTCTGGGAGGATGCGGTGGCTGTGACTGGCTGGGACCAGGCCTGCTGGACTGACCTCTAGAAACACCCCGCGCAGGAGGCGCTAGAAACTAGAGGTGCATAATAAGGCTCCTGAGGTGGAGCTGGAGCTGGAGTACTGCCGGCTGCTGGAAGAGCTGAATGTACAGGGCGACCCAAATAACCTCTGCCATAACGACCTGCTGATGGGGTACGGGCACCAGAGTAGTGACCCGACTCTCGAGACCTCTTGGCCTCCCTCTCTCCTCGCTCCCTGGCGAGCATACCCTCAATCCTCCTAGCAATGCTCACTACCTGTTGATAAGGAATGTCCATCTCCAACTCTCGAGCCATGCTAGACCTGATGGGCGGAATAAGGCCCTCAATGAACCTGCGAACTCTCTCTCGAACTATAGCAACCAAAGCCGGTGCGTGCCTGGCCAACCTAGTATAACGGATGGCATACTCTGAAACTGTCATAGAACCCTGGCGCAAATGCTCAAACTCTGCGCGCCATGAATCTCTGAGGCTCTGGGGAACAAACTCTCTCATAAACATGTCCGAGAACTGGGTCCAAGTCAGTGAAGCAGCCTCGACTGGACTGTCTATCTCATAAGTGCGCCACCAGTCATAGGCGGCTCCCCGAAGTTGAAAAGCAGTGAAAGAAACCCCGCTGGACTCCACTATGCCCATAGTGCGAAGAATACGATGACACTCCTCTAGAAATCCCAAGGCATCGTCTGATGCTAATCCACTGAACACTAGGGGATCATACTTCTTGAACCTCTCAAGTCTGCGCTGCTCGTCCTCTAAAGCAGCTGGCCCATCCTCGGGCTGAAGCTGAACTGGCGCTGCAGGCGGTGCCGGAATAATCTCGGGAGCCTGCTCAACCTGCACTCGCTGCTCAGGAGTGCGGACGGCGGGAGTCTGTGCTCCTCCCCCGGCCTGGGATGTGGCTGCAGCAATGGGAAGCAACCCCGCCTGAGCCAAGGTGGTGTACATGCTCATGAACTGAGCCAAGGTCTCCTAGAGCGCTGAAGTACTAGTGGCAGTAGTAGGTGTGCCAGGTGCCTGGGCTCCGGCTGGATCTGTTGGTGGTACCTCGGCGGCAGCTCGCGCAGGTGCTCTGGCTGCACCACGTGCGCGTCCTCGACCTCTCCCCCGGCCCCGGCCTCTAACGGCTGCAGGAGGGGGCGCGGGTGCCTGATCATCACGAGCAGCACGTGTCCTCACCATCTGTGAGAGAATAGAAGTCAGAAGTTTAGAATTGATGTTCGAAATATCGCACGACAAGGAGTTCAAATGAAATGAAGATTTCTCCTAAACAGTTACATAGCCTCTCGTAGATAAGTACAGACGTCTCCGTACCGATCAGCGAGACTCTAATAAACCGGCCTGTGTTCCGTGACTCCTATGAACCTAGAGCTCTGATACCAACTTGTCATGACCCTAGTTCACCAACCGTGAACATGTCATGACGACACCTGGTCCCCATGACCAGGTAAGCCTAACATTTGCGGAAATATAATAATTGCGAAAAAAATTAGAGAAAAATCAAATCAAATATCTAAAGGAAACTGTACTGAATGTCGCTTGGCAAGTACAACTCAATATCACAAGTCTAAAAACAATTCCCAAAACCCGGAAACTCACGGGCAACACAGGCTACAGAAGTGTATAGTAAAGGTTCCAAACTCCAGAATTTCTAACAACCGAAAGAAGGAAAACTAAGTACTAAAGATAGAGTAAGAGGGAGACTCGTCAGTCTGCGGACGCAGCAGATCTACCTCGAAGTCTCCGTAGTCCTCCTGCCTCACTGATAGTGCGCCTGAGTGGAGGTACCTGGACGATCTGCACATGAAAAACATGCGCAGGAAGGGCATGAGTACACCACAACGGTACTCAGTAAGTGCCAAGCCTAACCTCGGTTGGGTAGTGACGAGGAAGGTCAGGGCCCTACTAAGACAAAATATAATAATAATAATAATTTAACAATACAAAAATCTGACAGATATAATAAGTACAGCAGTGAGATAAGACAAGTCAACGAGGCTATAACAACTACACGAGTACAGAATAAACACAGAGTAAACACAACTCACTACCAATGATAATAATGAGGGTCTCCCAGGATACCGTCCTGTAGCCCTTTCCTCAACTATCCAGTGGATCTCCCGGGATACCGTCCCGTAGTCCAACTCATATACCAAACCGAAGGATCTTCCGGGATACCGTCCCGTAGTCCAACCATCCAAATGCAGGGGGATCTATCGGGAATCTAACCCGCAGTCCCAAAGTAAAAGTGCAGGGGGATCTACCGGGAATCGAACCCGTAGTCCCAAAGTAAACAAACAAGGGAGGGGGGAAGCTACCAGAATCCCACATCCGTAGTCCCAATGTAAATGCGCAATCACAACCAGAAGGTACACGGGAACGAAGTACAAAAGACAAGCAACAGGTAGTACTGGCCTAGCATGCTCCACGTAGTACAGTCAAGGCAACTTAAGCAATTAGGCAAGCTAAATCAACTAAACATGCTTTCCTAATCTAGCACAGGTTATAATTACAAGTAGAATAAAGAAAATATGAAAGGAACTCAATCTCAACATCTTAAGAAAACCGGATTTTGAAGAATTGGCTCAAGTACGCGCCCGTCACCTCGCGTACAAGGCACTCAAATCAACAAATAACAAATCCTAAGGGGAAAGGTCCCCCCACACAAGGTTAGACAAGCCACTTACCTCGAACCGGTTCAATATCACTAGAAACCGCGCCTTTGCCACGAGTATCCGACTCCAAATGGCCCAAATCTATTCAATTCAATTACATATCATGAATAATATTGCAAACACCTGATTCCACTATTAAAGTTAAAGCTAGGGCGCGAAAATAGATAAAATGACCAAAATGTCCCTCAAGCCAACGTCTCGGAATCGAATAATTTTCATATTTTTAGAACCCTCGTACTCTCACGAGTCTAACCATATAAAAATCTCCAAAATCGGAGGCCAAATGCCCACTCAATAGTCTAGCCAATGAAGTTTTACCCCAAATTATCCAATTTTTGGTCCAAAATTCGAATTCCAATGATGTATTTAGCTATATAATGATGAAATATAATGAAAAGGGATCAAGGAAACGTCACCCAATGATTTTCTCTTCAAAACCCACTAAAAATCGCCTTCTCCCGAGCTCTCAACCGATTTTCAAACTTATGAAATTAAACCCTCGAAATTGATATTTCTGAACAGTCATTTCCGCTTCTGCGGACAAGAGACTGCTTCTGCGGTCCCGCTTAAGCGGAAAGCCAACCGCTTCTGCGATAGCTAAGCGGCTTCTGCGGCTTCGCTTCTGCGGAAGTGGCACCGCTTCTGCAACTCCTGAGGAAGGGGGCACAAGCCGCATCTGCGACGTCCAAGGCCGCTTCTGCGGTTCCCAAGCCGCAGAAGCGAAAATACCAGAAAGAAAAATACCAGCTGCAGCAATTACTTAGAAATTTCTCCGTTAACCACCCGGAATCATCCCGAGGCCCCCGGGACCTCAACCAAAAGCACCAATACCACCTAATACCTTATTCAAACCTGTACCAATCCATAAAACACCTAAAACAACACTGGAAACTCGATTAAATCAAAGATTCAAGCCTAAGAACTACAAGTTTCTTCCAAATACGCTTTCGATCAAAAACCTAACCAAAACACGTCTGAATGACCTGAAATTTTGCACACACATCCCAAATGACATGACGGAGCTACTGCAACTTCCGGAATTCCAATCCGACCCTCGGATCAAAAATTCACTATCGAACCGAAAACTTCAAAAATTCAACTTCGGCATTTCAAGCCTAAATGAGCTACGAGCTCCCAAAATACATTCCGAACATGCTCCCAACCCTGAAATCACCTAACGGAGCTAACGGAACCATCGGATTTCCATTCCAAGGTCGTCTTCATACTGTTCCGACTACGGACCACTTTTCAACACTTAAGCTCTCATTTAGGGACTAAGTGTCCCAAAACTTTCCAAAACTCAACACCGAACGTCCCGGCAAACCAAAATAGCAGAAATAAACTTAGGGGAAGCAGTTAATGGGGGATCAGGGCATAAATTCCAAAAACGACCGGCCGGGTCGTTACACCTTTCTAACCTTGTAAGAGGGAACTGTCCCCATAGGATTAATAATTGAGTAATTGTTGCTAAATGCGGGGGCTACGCACGCGCTAGGTGAAGAGAGTCCGTGCGTAGCTACTACTATGTTAATGGTCCGGGTAGTTTAGGACCCACATCATGCTTATTTTACATGACTCCCTATATTATCTTGTTACTCTGAGCACCTAGGATATGCTAGAGATTTAAAAAGGGATTAAGAACGTACTTGTATAATTGTTGAAGCCTTGCTTGGCATTTATGACTATTGATGTGCCTTGTGTGTATACTTGATATTTCTACTTATTTGTGGATCGGGCCGATCGCCTCGGTATGAATAGATGCATCTATAGGCGCGTTGTCGACCCTCAGCAAGTGCACAGTTCATTTCTGTTTGATCGGGCCGTTGCCATGGCATATTTGCGCATACTTATATAGCTTTGCCTGAGATCGTTAAATGTTAGTACTGCTTTCCATGGCCCGAAATGCATTGATAATTGTAATTGTAGTAATTGATTAATCGGAATCCTAGCGAGAATATGACTTACATGCCTTGTTGTAACTGCTACCTATTAAAGATTTCATTGTTAAACTTATACTCATAATATTATCTGACCCTAGTGAGTATCAAGTTGACCTCTCGTCTCTACTTCTTCGAGATTAGGCGGGATACTCACTAGGTACATATTGTATATGTACTCATGCTACGCTTTTGTACTTAAATGTACAGGGTCTGAGGCAGGTGGATCCGGGTATTTCTCTGGTGCGCATTCGTGAGCAGGCTTGGGACTTCTACGGTGAGCTGCTTTCCTTTCATGTCGATCCGCAGCCGAAGAATTCTTTCTTTTGTATTGTTAATTTCTGTCTATTCGGATCCAGACAGTAGGGTAGTGTGGTATTCTTTTGGATGTATATTCTACTAGTTGCCCGTAGCTTGTGACACCAGGTTCTGGCACACACTTTGGTAGACGGTCATTTTGGGATTGTGTAATCATATTATTATAGTATTCAGTTCTCCTGGTTTAAATTCCAATTTGAGTGTTTATTTCACTTATTTTAATTAAAAGCAACATAAGTATTTTAGAAATGTTTCCGCAATTGGCTTGCCTGACAAGGGAGTCAGGCGCCCTCATGACCTATTGTGAAAATGGGTCGTGACAACATGGTATCAGAGCACTAGGTTCACGTAGGTCTCACGAGTTATGGGCAAACCTGATAGAGTTTTATTGATCGGTACGGAGACATCTGTATTTATTTTCGAGAGGCTATAGGGTATTAGGAAAGACTACTCTTTATTCATTTCCTGTCGTGCAGTGCTTAGAGTACTAAATTTCCCTCTTCTATTCTCTCACAGATGGTGAGAACTCGTACCACTGACATTCCGGACCCGGGAGGAGCTACTCCCTCCATTGCTAGAGGCCGGGGGAGGGCACCGACCCGTGGTAGGGGACGAGGGCGTCCCAGAGACGTTCCAGTTGCACCACCGGCGGATCCTGTAGAGGACCCTATTATTGAGGAGCAGGGCGAGGTGCCCGCTGCTGAGCCTACCCCGGCGGATTTCATGACAGCACCGGGATTTCAGGAGGTCATGGGCCGCATGATACGGTTCATGGATACTATGACTCAGGCTGGTTTATTTCCAGCAGACCCAGCCACTTCACAAGCAGGAGGGGGGGCCCAGACCCCTACTGCTCAGGCTCCAGGCCATGCAGGTGCGGTATATCAGACTCCGGGTGCACTACCCGCAGATGGGGCTCAGCCAGTTGCTGCAGCGGCACCCCAGCCCAGGCCAGCTTTGGATAGTGATCCACAGAAGCTATTAGATAGATGGACCAGGCTTCATCCTCCAGTCTTCGGGGGTGAGCGTCATGAGGATGCTCTGGACTTCATAGACAGGTGCAGGGACAGACTGCACAATATGAGGATATTGGAGTCGCACGGAGTTGACTTCACTACCTTTCAACTCGAGGGCAAGGCCCGTAGATGGTGGCAGTCCTACGTTCTCGGCAGACCAGCGGGTTCTCCTCCAATCACTTGGGATCAGTTTGTACAGTTGTTCTTGGATAGGTATATCCCGCCCTCTGAGAGGGAGGAGCTGCGGTACCAGTTTGAGCAGCTCGAGCAGGGTCAGATGTCTGTGACTTACTATGAGGCGAGGTTTTCTAAGTTGTCCCGCCATGCACTCATGATACTTCCTACAGATGCGGAGAGGGTACGGAGGTTTGTCGCCGGATTGCAGCCCGGTATTAGATTTAGTATGGCTCGAGAGGTGGAGATGGGCACAGAGTATCAGCTAGTGGTCGAGATTGCTCGTCGGATTGAGGGATATCGCCAGAGGGGTAGAGAGCAGATACAGCAGGATAAGAGAGCTAGGTTCTCCGGCGGGTTCAGAGGTTCCCCAACTAGGGGCAGAGGTCAGTATAGGAGAGGCCAGCCTAGTAGGCCACCAGTTTCAGCACCACCTCCTACCCGGGAGGCTCCAGCACGCCCCTATCTCAGTGCTATGCCACAGACTTCCTACCGCCTGCCAGCCATTCAGGGTTCCTCCAGTGGGTATTCAGGTCCCAGGGTCCTCCTGATTCTTATTTCAGTGCCATGCCGGAGAGTTCATGTCGCCCACCGGCTATCCAGGCCTCTTCCACCGGTTCTACGGGTTATTAGGGTCAGCCATCAGGGCAGCAGGTTGCCGCCCCGCGCTGTTGCTTTGAGTGCGGAGATCCCGGTCACATGAGGAGATACTGCCCCAAGCTTCGGGGCAAGGCAGTGCAGCAGGGTCAGCAGCCCATGATTCCAGCACCAGCTGCCCAGCCACCTAGAGGTGGAGGGCAGACGGGTAGAGGCCGTCCTAGAGGTGGAGGCCAGACAGGGAGAGGTCAGCCAGCTACTACGCAGTCAGGTGGAGGTCAGACAGCCGACAGTCTAGCCAGGTTCTATGCTCTTCCAGCCAGGCCGGATGCATTGGCCTCAGATGCCGTCATCACAGGTATTATTCCCGTTGGTGGTAGGGATGATTCGGTATTATTTGATCTAGGGTCTACTCATTCATATGTATCATCTCTGTTCGCTCGCTTCCTAGTTATTCCTCCTGAGCCCTTAGGTGTTCCTGTTCATGTATCCACTTCTGTGGGTGATTCTGTGGTTGAGGATCGGATCTACCGGTCCTGTGTGGTCACCTTCTGTGGTCTCGAGACTAGAGCAGATCTTCTGTTGCTCGATATGATCGATTTTGAGGTCATCTTGGGCATGGATTGGCTATCTCCATATCACGTCGTCCTTGATTTCCATGCCAAGACTGTTTCACTAGTGATACCAGGATCACTGAGATTAGAGTGGAAGGGTTCCACAGTTGACATGCCTAGCAGGGTTATCTCTTTCCTGAAGGCTCAACACATGGTTGGGAAAGGGTGTTTGGCTTACTTAGCTTATGTTCGAGACACCACTGCAGAGTCTCCGACGATTGATTCAGTGCCAGTAGTCCGAGAGTTCGCCGATGTGTTTCCTTCTGATCTTCCTGGCATGCCTCCGAATCTTGATATTGATTTCTGTATTGACTTGGCCCCGGCACTCAGCCTATATCTATTCCACCGTACCGTATGGCCCCTAAGGAGTTGAAAGAGTTGAAGGAGCAACTAGAAGAGTTGTTAGCAAAGGGGTTTATCAGGCCCAGTGTATTGCCTTTGGGCGCGCCAATGCTATTTGTGAAGAAGAAGGATGGGACGATACGGATGTGCATTGATTACCGCCAGTTGAACAAGGCCACCATCAAGAACAAGTACCCGTTGCCTCGTATTGATGATTTGTTCGACCAGCTGCAGGGTGCTAGGGTGTTCTCTAAGATTGACCTAAGGTCAGGATATCATCAGCTGAAGATTCGGGACTCGGATGTTCCGAAGACTACATTACGGACTAGATATGGCCATTATGAGTTTCTAGTGATGTCCTTTGGCTTGACTAATGCCCCAGCGGCATTTATGGATCTGATGAACCGGGTATTCATGCCTTATATTGATTCCTTTGTTATCATCTTCATTGACGACATCTTGATATACTCACGTAGCCTGGGGGAGCACGAGCAGCATCTGAGAGTAGTGCTTCAGACTTTGCGAGAGCAGAAGTTGTATTCTAAGTTCTCCAAGTATGAGTTTTGGCTTGAGTCGGTGGCATTCTTGGGGCATATTGTGTTCAGAGAGGGTATTAAGGTAGATCCCAAGAAGATTGAAGCAGTTCAGAGTTGGCCACGTCCCACTTCAGTGATCGAGATCAGGAGTTTACTGGGGTTAGCAGGTTATTACCGGCGGTTCGTGCAGGGCATCACCTTTGACTAGACTGACCCAGAAGGGTGCCCCATTCATTTGGTCCGATGATTGTGAGGAGAGCTTCCAGAAGCTCAAGACAACTTTGACTACGGCACCAGTTCTTGTATTGCCTTCCGGTTCGGGGATGTGTATTGTTTATTGCGACGCCTCACGCGTTGGTTTGGGATGTGTGCTGATGCAGGAGGCGCGAGTTATTGCATATGCCTCGCGTCAGCTGAAGATTCACGAGAAAAATTACCCTGTGCACGATTTGGAGTTGGCAGCGATTGTTCATGCTTTTAAGATATGGAGGCACTATTTGTATGGGGTGCCTTGTGAGGTTTACACCGACCACCGCAGCTTACAGCATTTGTTCAAGCAGAGGGATCTCAATTTGAGGCAGCGCAGGTGGCTTGAGTTGCTGAAGGATTATGACATTACCATTCTTTATCATCCGGGCAAAGCGAATGTGGTCGCGGACGCCTTGAGCAGAAAGGCGGAGAGTATGGGTAGCCTAGCATTCATTCCAGCAGAGGAGAGGCCACTAGCCTTGGACATTCAGTCCTTGGCTAACAGGCTTGTGAGGTTAGACATTTCAGAGCCCGGCCGAGTTCTAGCGTGTGTGGTCGCCCAGTCTTCGCTATTGGGGGAGATCAAAGCCCGACAGTTCGATGATCCACATTTGGTAGTCCTCAGAGAGACGGTACTTTAGGGAGGCGCCAAGGAGGTTTCTATTGGCGAGGATGGTGTGCTGCGGCTCCAGGGCCGTCTATGTGTTCCTAATGTTGATGGTCTCAGGGAGAGGATTCTAGAAGAGGCCCACAGTTCGAGGTATTCCATTCACCCGGAAGTTACGAAGATGCATCGTGATTTGAGGCAGCACTACTGGTGGCGGGGGATGAAGAAGGACATAGTGAAGTATGTGACTAAGTGTTTGAATTGCCAGCAGGTCAAGTATGGACATCAGAGACCAGACGGCCTACTTCAGCGGATGCCTATACTAGCGTGGAAATGGGAGCACATTACCATGGATTTTGTAGTTGGGTTGCCGCGGACTTTGCGGAAGGTTGATTCGGTGTGGGTCATTGTGGATAGATTGACCAAGTCGGCCCATTTCATTCCAGTGGCGACTACTTATACAGCAGAGAGGTATGCTCAGATCTATATTCGGGAGATAGTCCGATTGCATGGTGTGCCGGTGTCCATCATATCAGACAGAGGCCCTCAGTTCACTTCCCATTTCTGGAGAGCCGTGCAGAGTGAGTTAGGGACTCGTGTAGAGCTTAGTACAGCATTCCATCCTCAGACCGACGGACAGTCGGAGCAGACGGTGCAGATTTTGGAGGATATGCTTAGAGCATGTGCGATTGATTTTGGAGGGCAGTGGGATCAGTTCTTGCCTCTAGCAGAGTTCGCATACAACAACAACTATCAGTCCAGCATAGAGATGGCCCCATATGAGGCTTTATATGGTCGACGTTGTCGTTCTCCCATCGGGTGGTTTGAGCCTGGTACAGATTTGGTACAGGATGCCTTGGATAAGGTAAAGGTGATTCAGGAGAGGCTTCGCACAGCTCAGTCCAGGCAAAAGAGCTACGCAGATCAGAAGGCGCGGGATGTATCATTTATGGTTGGCGAGAAGGTTCTCTTGAAAGTCTCGCCCATGAAGGGCATTATGAGGTTCGGGAAGAAGGGCAAGTTGAGCCCAAGGTTTATTGGCCCCTTTGAGGTGTTGAGGCGAGTTGGAGAGGTTGTTTATGAGCTTGCTTTACCCCCTAGTTTATCAGGAGTTCACCCAGTCTTTCATGTTTCGATGCTTCGGAAGTATCATGCCGACCTATCCCACATGTTGGACTTCAGCACCATTCAACTAGATGAGAGCTTGGGCTATGAGGAGGAGCCAGTTGCTATTATTGATAGACAGGATCGCCAGCTGAGGTCCAAGAAGATTTCTACGGTGAGAGTCCAGTGGAGGGGCCAACCGGTCGAGGAGGCGATCTAGGAGTCCGAGGAGGACATGCGGAGCAGATATTCCCACTTATTCAGCAGTCCAGGTACTTTTCTATGTCCGTTCGAGGACGAACGTTTGTTTAAGAGGTGGAGAATGTAACGACCCGATCGGTCGTTTTGCCCTTTTGAACCCCGTTCCCCTAAATAAAGCCTTCGTACTTGCTTTAACTAATTTACGACTTGCGGGGGCTATTGGTTCGGGAATTGGAAAGGTTTTTGAGTAAAATATGCTCATTTGCTTCTTTAAGACTTTCTTAAAAGACCAAGTTTGACTTCCGTCAACATTTTGGGAAAATGGACCCGGATTCGTGATTTGACAATTTCTGAGGGTCTGTGCGAAAATATGGGACCTGGGCGTGTGTCCGAAACCGAATTCCGAGGTCCCTAGCCCGAGTAATGAATTTTTATTGAAAATTGTCAAACTGAAATCCTAAGAGTTTAATGAAAAGGAAAATGCTTGCTCACATTGATATCGGGCCCGTATGTTGGTTCCGGAGCCCGGTGCAGGTTCGATATAATATTTTAGTCTTGTCTGTGAAATTTGGTGAGAAACGGGATTGATTTGACGTGATTCGGATGTTTGGTTGAAAAGTTAGGAATTTAGGTGTTCTTGAGGATTCCATGCATTTTTGGTGTAAATCCATGGTTTTAGGTGTTAATTATGCGACTTGATTGCTTGAGCAAGTTTGCACATGCTTGTAGGACTGGTATGAGTGTTCGGAGTGGAGTCCCGAGGGCTCGGTTG
The DNA here is from genome assembly GCF_001879085.1 of Nicotiana attenuata. Classification (NCBI taxonomy): domain Eukaryota; kingdom Viridiplantae; phylum Streptophyta; class Magnoliopsida; order Solanales; family Solanaceae; genus Nicotiana; species Nicotiana attenuata. Next base: position 43,874 of record NW_017673564.1, read on the forward strand.
ACATTCGAGCATAGTTGGAGTTGAGAAAACATACCAGTTTTCTGGTATTTTTTTATCCCTGCTGCAGGTCTCGCAATTGCTAGACACTGTTCGCAATTGCGAGTTGGTCATCGCATTTGCGAAGCTGGGGTGGCTAGGCAGGAGTCGCAATTGCGACCATATGCTTCGCATTTGCGAAACCAGGGGGTTCGTAATTGCGGAACTCCCTTCGCTTTTGCGATCGAGGCAGGGAGAGGGGTTGTTCGCATTTGCGATTGAAATGTCGCAATTGCGATATCGCAATTGCGAGCCCTGTGTCGCAATTGCGACATCAGAGGGCTGGGAAGGGTTTTAAAAACGGGACTTATGAGCATTTATTTCATTTTTACACTACACTTGGGCAATTTGAGAGCTTCCAAAGAGGGATTTCAACATATCATTGTGAGGTAAGTTATTTTCATTCATCCTTAGTTTAAATACATGTATATTAGGTAGATTAAACATCAAGAAATTAGGAAAATCAAAGGGGTTAGAGCTAGACCTAGGGTTTTAATAAAACTAAGATTTAAGCATGAAATTTGTTATGAAATGGAGTAGAAATCATATATTATTGATCCCTAGGTTGTAGAGAACAATTTCCTTCGAAAAATTTCGGAATCCGGGCACGTGGGCCGGGGGTCGGAATTTAGAAAACTTGTGGAAAAGGTTGGGAAATTACTTAAATAGTTAGAATTCGACCTTTTAAGCCTTTATTGACTAGTTCTTACCTATTTTAACTAGCTTGTGCTCGTTCGGCTTCAAAATAAGAGCTTGGGCTTGTTCTCGATATTGGGAGCGCGCTTTGGAGCGAGGTGAGTCTCCTTTCTAACCTTGTAAGAGGGAACTGTCCCCATAGGATTAATAATTAAGTAATTATTGCTAAATGCGGGGGCTACGCACGCGCTAGGTGACGAGAGTCCGTGCGTAGCTACTACTGTGTTAATGGTCCGGGTAGTTTAGGACCCACATCATGCTTATTTTACATGACTCCCTATATTATCTTGTTACTATGAGCACCTAGGATATGCTAGAGATTTAAAAAGGGATTAAGAACGTACTTGTATAATTGTTGAAGCCTTGCTTGGCATTTATGACTATTGATGTGCCTTGTGTGTATACTTGATATTTCTACTTATTTGTGGATCGGGCCGATCGCCTCGGTATGAATAGATGCATCTATAGGCGCGCCGTCGACCCTCGGCAAGTGCACAGTTTATTTCTGTTTGATCGGGCCGTCGCCTCGGCATATTTGCACATGCTTATATAGCTTTGCCTGAGATCGTTAAATGTTAGTACTGCTTTCCATGGCCCGAAATGCATTGATAATTGTAACTGTAGTAATTGATTAATCGGAATCCTAGCAAGAATATGACTTACATGCCTTGTTGTAACTGCTTCCTATTATTTCATTGTTAAACTTATACTTATAATATTATCTGACCCTAGTGAGTATCAAGTCGACCTCTCGTCTCTACTTCTTCGAGATTAGGCGGGATACTCACTGGGTACATATTGTTTATGTACTCATGCTACGCTTCTGTACTTAAATGTACAGGGTCTGAGGCAGGTGGATCCGGGAATTTCTCTGGTGCGCATTCGTGAGCAGGCTTGGGACTTCTACGGTGAGCTGCTTTCCTTTCATGTCGATCCGCAGCCGAAGAAGTCTTTCTTTTGTATTGTTATTTTCTGTCTATTCAGATCCAAACAGTAGGGTAGTGTGGTATTCTTTTGGATGTATATTCTACTAGTTGCCCGTAGCTTGTGACACCAGGTTCTGGCACACACTTTGGTAGACAATCATTTTGGGGTTGTGTAATCATATTATTATAGTATTCAGTTCTCCTGGTTTAAATTCCAATTTGAGTGTTTATTTCACTTATTTTAATTAAAAGCAACATAAGTATTTTAGAAATGTTTCCGCAATTGGCTTGCCTGACAAGGGTGTCAGGCGCCCTCATGACCTATTGTGAAAATGGGTCGTGACATTAAATAATTAGCCAATTATCCACATAATTAAGAATTATCTCAAATTACTTAAAATACTACTCACTTTTAATACACTTTATACACCTTACTATTATGGTTATGCGGTACCATATAAAATAAATACATACACTTATGTTTCATTAAAATATTCATGTAAAACGCATATATTTTCTCAACTTCTATTTTTCCTAATCTCAAATAAGAGTACAAATTTTCGTACCCGTCATTTTTTTAAAATAGTAAAAAGGTAACCTTCTTTTCATGTGAGAAAATAAATTTCTATCTTTACAATAAAAAAAATCTCGTAAACTTTCTTATATTATGTTTCGAAAGTAGTAATATTATAACTATATAAAATTATATTTTTCATACCATTTTTTTACAATAATGTTCCACTCAAAATACCATATCAAATATATATTTAACAGTATCAAGGTTGTTAAACTTACGGGGTGTAATAGTTTCGTGGTTGTGGACTGTGAAAATGTGGCCAAAGCTAGTCAGAGGATAGTATGTGTTGTGATTCAGTCATTGTGGACTTTCGAAGGTTATTTATCTATTGTGGGTGGCGAGAGTGTTGATACCCAATTTTTCCCTCTTATATTTTAAATATGCATATATATTTTCAAAATAGTGCACATGCATTATTATTAGATTTACAAACATGACAAGTATTTTTATAATTTTTACTATAATTTTAAAGGCTTTAATTCAATTTATTTATGCATTTTTTTATTATACAAATATCCAATAATTATCCCTCATATTATTGTTATGATGTTTAATCATCTAAATTTATTTTTTATGTCCATATAGTGCTTAAATATTTTAATCGCATTTTTATAATTACATTTGCATTTTCTAAGGCTAGAATTGCACATTTTGCAATAATAGCTCATATATATGCATAATTATATTATCTATACAAAAATGACTTTTTATATTTTATAATGTCAAGTAATTATTTTATATCATTGTCATGCACAAATGACATTTTTTATTATTTATTAATTATTTTTATAAATTATTTTATAATTGGGTATTTAAAATCTAGCCCCTAACAAATCCAATTTCGGACCTAGCCTAACCCAGTTACCCCAGCCCAATACATTAATCAACCCAATACACCATACCCGTCCAACCCAAACCAAAACCCGTCCAAATTTACCCGCCCGGATCAACGGCTCCCAATCACCCACACCCTTTTAATTAACCAACGCCCTTAACCCTAATTCATTATACACCACCCGCCCTCATTGAATCCTCTCGTCTCTCTCTCTCACCTCTCAAACCCTAACCCGCCGTCACCATTCTCGTATGATTCCTATCCAGGAATGGAATCATTCTTTGATTCCTTACCATATCTGGTCTTACCTCTTAACCAGCTACTCATTTTTTATATTACTTGACTGGCTTGCCTCAAATGGCAAGTTAACCTCGAGAGATTCGAACTAGATCTGGTCCAAAATCTCTTATATTTTGGTTGTTTCCGTCTGTGTTCATCCTAACCTCTGCGAGTATGAATATTTTTGTATCTTTCTGTTAGGGTTTCAAATTTTGATTCGGACCAGATTTGGTCCTATTTCTGTTTGTTTTATGTTGTTCTCCATCTATATTTGCTCTATTACTCACAAATCCATCTATTTTTGATTGAGTCTTTTGCTTACCCTAAAACTAGGGTTCAAGATCCTTCCAGATCTAAAATATTTTTTATTCTTTTGTATTTTTCCTTTAATATTCCAGTATATCTATCTCTGTTTTTATAATTTCTTTATTATTGATAGATTTTATTTATCCTAAAATTAGGGTTTTGATTTTCAAAAAACGAACCAAATCTGTTGTTTCATCTATGTGTATCTATTATAGTTCCTTTATTAATTCTGACTGATTTCACTTACCCTAATTATTTCCATCTATGTGTCTTTGTATTTTTGCCTATTTTTCTAGGGTTTCGATTATTTAATTATTTCTCTTAATGTTTCTATCTATTTGTCCTTAACTCTGGCGTTGGTTGCTGACTAATTTTATCTACCCCAAAATTAGGGTTTTTTAAATCTTTACTGAGATTCCAGTCTTTCCTTTCTTGTATGGTACTGATATTTCCTTAGGTTGTTCAATATACCTGTTCTCATTATTTCCTTACCTTATTCGACTTGGTACTTGAACACTGATTGATTGTGTATAATATTTTCCCTAATTCAAGTAATACTTCCCAGATTTTACACTATTATGTTCCGTTAAATTGATTGAATCCGATTTAAATTTATTCTACTTCTATTTTCATTCCTTACTTGTGTGTGTTTGAATTATTACCTTATTTGTCTGTCTAGTTGAGTACTATTTAAACCCTTCCCCATTCCCCTTTAGGACAAGACTGGAACTCTCCTATTCTCACTACAAAAAGCTTAAGCTCTCTCTTGGTCTCTCTTGTTCTGATTTTTGTGCTAAGTGTCTCTTGATTTTGGCCGGCTGAAAGCCAAGGCCAAAATTATTCTGGAACCTCATTGTTGTGGTATACTTACTTGCTTTCTCGCTTAACTGGTATGCCTTAACCTTTGCAATTCCATTCTCTATGCTTTGCTTGACTAGTCTGTTTCAATTCCTAGCATGACTTTGTCCTTTATATGATTATGTGATGTCATCTAGCAGCACTGTTAATTCAGGACTAATTTGTTCTGAATAATATGAATCTCTTTCATAGTTTAGCCTAAGGTTTAGTTGTCTCATGCATTGCTTGTTAATTCTACACTTATTCTGAACTTTGCACACTAGGGACATATAATCAGTTAGCTTGTTGCTTAACTCATATGTCATGTTTTTTTAAACTCAAATGTTTCTACCTAATTTTTTCTGTGATTAAACCATGATTGTCTTAATTACTAGCATGAGTATTTAGCTTAACTAGACTTGAACTTATCTGAACTGTGTTTAAGCATGAATTCTGTGTTTCCCTTGGTACAGTTCTGCCTGCAACTCTATGTTCTGAATCCTGTTTCTTCTGAAATTCAACCATTTTTAAAACCTACCCCTCCCTCTTTTACATACTCTTAGTCCCTTAGGTTCTCAACCACCTCAGTGTGAGCACTACCTAGGGTCCACATGAGACTCCTTTGGACTCTGACACACTGGGGGCTGGTTTTCCGATCTCTCATGAACTCTTTTTTGAATTTGTGGTTCTAGTGTGAGCATTGCTCCGGGTCCCTAAGGCCCTTGGGAACTTTGACACATAGGAAGCCTTGTTCTAATGTACTGTGGATGAATCATTGCTATGCTTCAAAGCTGCTATGTGGAAGGCCTAGTTCCCAAGTTTATTTGGGCCTATGAAGGCTCCCTATAGTGTAACGAATACCATTATGTAATTTATTTGGCTATTCTGGTCTGTAATAACAGATTTGGGGATATTTAGTAAAGTTGGGGGTTCTTCTTATATCTTTTGTCAAAACTGGGTAGAAATCCTGTCTATAGGATTCGATTATGCTGATTGAGTTATGTGAGTATTATACTGTGTGTAGAAATCCTGCCTATAGGACTTTCATGATCATGTTGATTCTGTATTTGCATACTAGCGGTCCTGCTTATAGGACTTTCGTTCAATTCTTTACATTAGAAATCCTGTTCATAGGATCTATACATGTTTCAACAAATGTGCATTAGCAAGCATGCCAATAGGATTTTGTTAACTCTCCTCCCTGATCTATTTAATTTCTACCCATACACAGTTAATAGACATCATGCCTATAGGATTCAAATCCACTCAAACCTAAAAATCATGCCTATAGGGTTTAAATCGATCCATCAATAGATGTCATGCCTATAAGGTTTAAGTCAATTCAGTAATTAGAAAGCATGCCTATAGGAAATAAAATCTATCTTTACGAGTTAAAATCAGTGCTACGCTTAGAAACCATGTCTATAGGTCTGTAATTAATAAGCTCATAGAAATCATGCCTTTAGGATCCTGTTGATCGATTCTAAATTCAATCGTTATTGTCAATCACTTAGGATACGTATCTATAGGACTTAATAATGATTTTGGGTTTATAATTGTGACACATTATTGCCTGAAGTGCCCAGATTCATGCTGAATAAAATCAGTAGGCAAACAAAATAGGTCCTAATTCTCGCCTTAACAAAGCTGTCTCTACACTTTGTTTTTCTCTCATAGATATCCTGCCTATAAGATTCCAAATTAATAAAGTTTGTTGATTCAATTACGTGCTTTTGTTGCCTATGTGTGGAGGTCAATGTGAGCCCATACTTGCTCTTTATCTTAAAGTCCTATTTGCTTTTGTTTGTTGCCTAGATTTCACATTTTTAAGTAACATAGGTTGGTCTAGAACCATCCCAAATAGAGGTCCTAATACCTCCAGGGCCATAGGTAAGGGACGGGTAGTGCATGAATAAGGAACGAGTTAGAAACTACTAGAACGCTTAAGTAACAACTTAAAGATAGTAATTGGGGTAGTAAGGATATGATAGTCTGTGCGCTAATTCTATGAGTAACACCCCGACTTGAGGGAGTTACAAAGTATTGCATGGAATGATCCTATAGGCTAAAAAATGTAGGACCCCGCTATACCCCTGTTTTAAAAAAATCAAATTTTGTATTTGTCCAAACTGTTTTCTTCCCTTTTTAGACTAATTCTCTTAATTTAAGTTCGGTTGGGACCCACCGTTGTGGACCACGAGGGGTGCCTAACACCTTCCCCTCAAGGTAATTTCGATCCCTTACCCGACCTCTGGTGATGTAAACTGGTTATATGAGTTATTTGCTCTAGGTGCCCTAATGCACCTTAATCCATCTGGTGGCAACTCTTCCAATTCTAATTCCCTACCCTCTCAGAAAGGAGTTGTCCCAGAAATGTCGAAACCCGATTTCGCGAGAAAAAGGGGGCACGATAGAGAGTTGATTTGGGGTTCATTAATAGGCCTGATATAGATGTGTGTTCTGCACCGAGTCAGATTGGTTGGTTCCATACTGTTATTGTTGAGGGATGTACCATTCGATTGTTGTTAAGCTTATTCGTGTTCTGAGATGATCTGTGAGTTACTCTTCTATGCTATGGAGGGTTGTGATTCGTTAGTTATATGCACACATGGTGCGGTTCTATTTGGGCTTCATATCGAGATTTGAGCGGGATAAGTATTTGGGTATTGCATGATTGATTGCTTGTTGGCTATGTCCTTTCCGGGTCGTGGTATTGTGTTACTTTCTCTTTGTGGTTATGATAATGGGTACTTGATGTCAAATTGTGTGGTTATTGATTTTGAGCAAGGCGGCTCAAGGAATATAACTTAGACCGGTGTTTGGATGGGGTCATGCATTGCAGCAAAGTTATGTTGAGATATGATTCTTTGTGTGGGATCCGTGTGTTTTGGTTCTACGGTGTGTGCTAGGATCTTAGCATGGTGTTGTGATGGTACTGCCTCGTTTGGAAGTCGAAAGTTCGAAAGTTCATTAAGTTTGATTTGAGGTGCGTTTCGTCGTTTCGATATTGTTATGTGTGTTTTGAGGCCTCGAGTAGGTCTGTATTATGATATAGAACTTGTTGGTATGTTTCGGCGGGGTCCCGAGGGGGTCAGGTGAGTTTCGGATAGGTTTGGGTTGTGTTACGCTCGTTTTTCTTATGTTTCGACACCATTTTTTCAAGCATAAATGGTATTACATTGAACAAACGAGCTCTGATTTCTGTTTTGATTGAAGCATTAGATCCGTATCGTAATTACGGAGCCATAGAAAAAAGAATTATCAAATTTGGACATCGTATGAGGATTTTATGGTCATGTTACTAAGAATTGGGTTGCCAGATTTTTCAGATTAATTACGAAATTGCCACTGAATGCATATTTAAAAATCTGCACTATTTTCAAATGTTGAAACCAACATATCTCCTTCAATATAAGGTCAAATGGAGTTATTTAAGAGCCTAACTTGACTAAAATTTTATAAGGAATACATTGGAGGCATCAAAAGTGAGTTCCGAGATCTTTTGGCACAAGAAACAAGGCAGAACAGTGTTAAAACGAGGGTTTTGTGTATTTAGCATATTTTGAGTTGGGGATCTCGGAATTGGGCAATTTTCGAGGCGTTTTCAGCATATGAATTGGGGTAAGTGTTCTCTACTCGGTTTCGATTATATTTTGTGAATCTATCTTCGATTTTAGCTTTTGATTGATGAATTTTAAAGAAGAAATTGAGGGTTTTGGTCAAAAGTCTTATAATATGAATTTTTGAGTTTTGAACACCGATTCGGAGTCATATTTGATTGAAACTTGAATGGTTGAACTAGTAAATGAATGGGTTGACGGATTTTGTGAGTTTTGTCGGGTTTTGAGGTGCGGGCCCAGGTTGGGCTTTTTGGCCGATATTGGGCTTTTGATTAAAGATCTGATCTTTTTCGATTGGGATTGGTTCCTTTAGATTTGTTTGATGTATTTGAGTTGTTTTTGATTAGTTTCGAGTCGTTCGGAGGCTAGAACGCGTGATAAAATTCTTGGAGCATCGCTTGCCTTGCTCGGTGTCGAAATTGGCTTGTTTAAGATAAGTAACTCTTCTAAACTTAGTGCTGAGGGTACGAAACCCCGAATTTATGTGTTATGTGATTGGTGTTAAATTGATGCACATGCTAGGTGACGAGCGTGTGGGCATGCACCCTGTGAATTGTGACTCTGTTGTTTCCAGGGCACTGAATAGTGGCCCTATTTTGTTGATATCTGTGTTTTCACCATGTGATAAAGTAAATGAGTTGTACATCATGCTAGATGTATGTTTAGGCTTTATGCTAATATTGTTGGGACCCATAGTAGTCGTTTCTTGCTATCATCTAAGTGAATTCATTGATATTTCATACTCAGTCACATTGATGCAGTTATATCATATCTCAGTCTCAATTGTTACTTATTGATACATCATATCATTGTTACTTATTGATACATCATATCATTGTTCCGGGTCAGTTTTCATGACATTGTGAGCCCGTGGGTGAGATTGGGGGGACTGATGACTGAGTGAAGCCGAGAGCCTGAGTATTAGTGACAGTTATGGGATCGGGCTGCACGCCCCAGCATGTTTTGTTGATTATTGAGTAAGGCCGAGAGCCTAATTGATTTATTCCATGATTGGCTGGTAATAGAGCTTGGGTTGTAGGGGCCCCTCCGAAGTCTGCACACCCCCAGTGAGCGCGGTTGATTATATTCAGGGATGGATCTTCCCTTGGTATGGAAATGGATCTTCTCCATGAGGCTGGATTGGTATGTTTTCTCCGTACTGGAGACTGATGGTCAGTGATGTATATATTCCAGGATGGATCTTCCCTGGGCCGTATGAGTCATAAACAGTACCGAGTGGTTGAGCAATTATATATACCTAGAGATGGATCTTCTCCATGGAACCGAAATGGCCTTTCCTCGATACTGGGTGACTTATAGTCAGTGTTGCATATATTCCGGGATGGATTTTCCCTGGGCCGTTTTGGCCATATGCAGTATCGAGTGGTTGAGTGTGATGAGTGGAAAGTGTGATACAGTGAGGTTGAGTAATCTGAGAGTGTGAGTACATGATTCATCTCTTAGATACATGGCATTGGCATGCATATATGGCATACATGCATAGAGACGCATTTTCCTCATATTGTACGGTATCACACATCATTGATGACATTTTACACACATTGATATGTGGGCATAGAGTGGTATTTCACACTTGTTATTTGGAAAGGAAAGGAAACATTTTTATTTATTATGGGAAGGATTTTTCAGGAAAAATTACAGTTTTCGAACTATCTCATAATTTTTCGATGATTTCGATAAAGGATTTGCGTTTTCACTGATATTCTTGAAAAGCGGAACCATTTTCGAAAAAATTGTGCAAAAGCTGAACATTTTTATCTCTGAGATTATTTCCTTGTTTATATGCTATACGTTGTATGAACTGTTCTTGGTTATTGGTGTTGGACCCGACCTATGTTCCAGCTCGTCACTACTTTCAACCTGAGGTTAGGTTTGTTACTTTTAGTACATGGGGTCGATTGACTCATACTGCACTTCTTGCACATTGCGTGCAAATCTCGGATGTCGATGTTGCTGCATTAGATGGTTGCTGGATTTGAAGGCGTACTTGCGTTCCTGCTGTAGTTGCCTCTTGTTCACAGTAGTCTTAGATTATAAAATTCTGTTTATGTACTTTTCAAACAGAAGATGTGTTTCTTCATATTTTCTTTGTAAACTCTATTCTTAGAAGCTCATGATTTGTACCACCAGTCCTCAGGAAATGTAATAGATCCAGATAATTTAGTTTGTTGAATTGACTTATTAGCAATATTGAATTTGGATAGTTTTTAGTTGGCTTACCTAGCGGGTTGGGTTAGGTGCCATCACGACTAGTGGATTTTGGGTCGTGACAGCTTTGAAGTAGCTGCCTGCATCCACTTGTTGAGACTCGCCAAGGTCAGGGAGACTCGCAGCGCAGTCTGTGGATAAGTGGATGAGGCTGGCACTGATAATAAAGATGATGGTCTAGAAAAAGTAGGTAGCGCATGTCTGTTGTCCCGGTGGAAGGACCGGCTGCTATGAAAGGCATGGCATCTCTGGAAGGCTCAGCAGCTGAATCAGTAACTACTACTGTTGGCTCCTTAGACTGGCCAGCGGAGGTAGTTACCTTACCCTTGAACTTTGGGTTGTTAGCACCCTGCAGATGGTACTATGAGAAAGGCTTCTTGGCCTTTACCTTTGTATCATATTGCCTCAGCTCCACCTTTTGATTGTTGAAATACTCTGTGAGGAAGTTTAGGTAAGGGTAGGATCTCTCATCTTTCTGGACAACTAATATGATGTTGGTTGACATTATGGCACCCACATTGATCAGGTACCCAGCCATAATAGAAGCCACCAGAACTACTTGGGGAAGTGGCAGGTTGTTCACATTCAGACACGGGTCAATACGGTTGCACACAAAGGTCTGCCACCCTTTAGCATCAAAATTTAGGGTGGCCCGGACTATGGGAACCCCTACTGTGAGCCACAGGGGTGGTGGTCCTTGAGCAGCTAAAATCTCAGCTAGCCACGGGCGAGCTGCATCACCCATAGCAAGCTTTTCCAAATATGGGACTGCATCTACTTCTTCAAATCCCACATACGTGTTCAAAGAGCAGGCGTCGAATCAGACTTTCAAATTTCTCACTTTTGGCATAAAATCCTCACCACTCTCTGAACTTGTCGAAGGTTGTTAAGCTGACGAATCTGTCTTCCCACATCTCTTTTTTCTTCGATCTCTCAAGGCCGTCCACTCGAGTGTCACCTCCTATCCCATCATCCGGGACATCATTATCATCTAAATCGATTGGTGCAGGAGGAGTGTGTGTAAAGTTGGGCTCTGAACCCTGGCTACCAGCATATGAACCCTCAGAACAACTTGCTGAGGTGGAGGATTTCTCATAGAGTTGGCATCTCTCTTGAACTTGCTATGATTGGGCTTCCGGCTATGCTTGCACTGAGTTTCCCTCTGAGGCTTCCCTAGACGGGGCATATTCACTGGTGTTTGTAGATTCTGGGATTCTGTTGGCCATAGCTTTCTTGTTTATTGCTCTCTGAATGGCTAGTGGTAGGTTACTCTTGCCTCGGCCTCGGGAGGGTTCACCCCTCCCTTTTGAAGTATCACCTCGACCACGTGATCTAACCATTATCTACAATTCATAGCAATAGGAATCAGTTAGATTTGAAGTTCACAGTGTACACAGATGTATGCATGACAGTTGCAGGAAAACAGACTCAGGGAAGGCAGAGGACCGCACAAAAGTGAGTGCGGACGCACAACCAAAAGTGCGGACCGCACAATTTTGAGTGCAATCGCAGAACCCCAGGTTCAGACTACTGGAGTCTCTGATCTTTAACACTGCGGTCGCACACACTTTTGTGCGGACCACACAATTTTTTTGCGGACTGCAAAAATTTGAGTGCGGTCCGCACTTGTTATTGATAATTTTGCCCTAACTTTGAGACCTGCGAACCGCACAAAAGTATGTGCAGCTGCACAATTTTGAATTTTACGCGGCAGTACTTTAGGGTTCATGCAATTTTTCACAAATTAAACATGGTGTGCACAAATTGACAAGATTAGTGGTCTACCTAGTCCCTAATGAACATATACGAAGCTACCCACATGATTTTGAAGCACATATTAAGCACATTTGACATTTTTAGGCCTAAACATAACTAAACTAGTCAAAGATAACAAAAACAAAAATTAAGAAAAATGAACAAAAATCTAACATGGACTGAACATACCAGTAGTGAATGATGTAGGTGAGAATCTAACTTGATGAATTGAGTGTGATTTGTGAACTATTTTTGGGATGCACAGTGTTTTCTAGGGCTTGGGAGTTCAAAGAGCGTAAAGTGTGAATAGTGGTGCAAAGCCCTATTTATACTTTGACCAAGTCAGGTCCAGAAATTACCTGAGTGCGATCCGCACTCTTTACCTGCAAATGAACTTAGCGATGCGGTCCGCACAAAAATGAGTGCGGCCGCATATCCTTGTGCAGTCCGCATACTTTTGTGTGCGGCTGCATTTTGGCAACTTTCTTGCAAATTCCAACTTCAGAGAGTTGGTGATTTTGGATCTCCAGTTGTGAGGCCGCACAAAGAATTGTGCAGCCACAGACCCTTCTCTGCGGTTGCAATATTTTTGTGCGGTCCACACAATTTTCGTGCGGTCCGCATAATTTCAACACTTGGCCAAATTTTTCCAGGTATAGTCCCTGCAATGCACACCCATTCCGGCATACACTTCAAAACTAGTTAGCACAAAACAAAGCCTATCTAATGAAGGGAAAAAAAGACACATGGGTTGCCTCCCAAGAAGCGACTGATTTTACATCGCGGCATGACGCAGATTAGCAATCATTTGAAATGAATAACCGCCACAATGTGGCCATCATCAACCTTTCCAAGATAATGTTTAACCCGGTGCCCATTGACTCTAAGCACCTCATCGTTCTTATTTTTCAAATCTAGAGCACCAAAGGGGGTTACATTCACCACCTCAAATGGGCCACTCCATTTTGACTTCAACTTGCCCGGAAATATCCGTAACCGGGAATTGAACAATAGCACAAGATCACCCTCTTTAAAATCCTTTTTGTAGATGTACTTGTCATGGAGGTACTTCATCTTCTCCTTGTAAAGGGACGATCTTGTGTAGGCATGATACCGAAATTCATCTAGCTCATTTAATTGTGCCACTCTTAGGTTTGCGGCGACATCCCACTCGAGGTTCAACTTATTCAAAGCCCACATGGCCTTATGCTCAAGTTCCACCAGAAGATGCCACGCCTTCCCAAATACCATTCGATATGGAGACATCCCAATTGGAGTTTTGTAGGCCGTTCTATAAGCCCAAAGAACATCATCAAGTTTTCTTGACCAATTCGTCTGGTGGCATTCACAGTCTTTGACAAAATACTCTTGATCTCCCATTTGGAGACATCAACTTATCCGCATGCTTGAGGATGGTAGGGGGTCGATACTTTGTAAGTGACACCATACTTTGTGAGTAAGGTATCCAAAGCCTTGTTGCAAAAATGTGAACCCCCATCACTAATAATGGCCCTTGGGGTACCAAACCTCGTGAAGATGTTCTTTTTCAAGAATGCCACCACACTCCTAGCTTCATTGTTGGGCAAAGAAATGGCCTCGACCCATTTAGATACATAATCCACCGCAACTAGAATGTAGGTGTTCCCACAAGAGCTAACAAATGGAACCATGAAGTCAATACCCCACACATCGAAAATATCTATCTCCAAAATGGTAGTGAGAGGAATTTCATTCTTCTTTGAGATTCCACCGGCTCTTTGACATTCATCACAATGCTTGACTAGATCACAAGCATCCTTGTAGAGAGTAGGCCAATACAATCCACAACTCAACAATTTTGTTGTTGTTCTCGCTCCACCATGATGACCACCATACGGTGAAGAGTGGAAAGCCTCCAGAATTCCCATTTGTTCTTCCTCTGGCACACATCGTCGGATCACACCATCGGTACACATCCGGAAAAGATATGGCTCATCCCAATAATAGTCAAGGCAATCCCATTTGAGATTCTTCCATTGGTTTGAAGAGAACTCATTAGGTAAAATGCCATTCACAAGATAATCTGCTAAGTGCGCGAACCACGGAATCCCGGTCATTGAAATGGCTAGAAATTGCTCGTCGGGAAAGGAGTCATTGATCTCAAGGCCATCATGTGGCCTCCCTCCTACTCAAATCGGGACAAGTGCTCCGCCACTTGATTTTCACTACCCTTGCGGTCTTGAATCTCTAGATCAAACTCTTTTCAATAGAAGCACCCACCGCATCAACCTTGCCTTAGAATCTTTCTTGCTCATCAAGTACCGAAGCGCCGCATGGTCAGTGTGAACAATCACCTTTGTACCCATCAAATACGGGCAGAACTTCTCCATAGCAAAAACAATAGCAAGTAGCTCTTTTTCGGTCACTATGTAGTTGACTTGGGCATCATTCATGGTCTTGCTAGCATAGTAGACCGGATGGAAGATTTTGTTGATATGTTGCCCCAAAACTGCTCCAACCACCATATCACTAGCGTCACACATGAGCTCAAAAGGTATGCTCCAATCCAGTGCGGTGATAATAGGAGTAGTAGTCAACTTGAACTTGAGCAATTCAAATGCCTTCATACAATCTTCGTTGAAATGGAACTTGGCATCCTTCTCCAAAAGTTTACACAACGGGTTTACCACCTTGGAAAAGTCCTTGATGAATCAGTGATAGAACCCCCCATGACCCAAGAAGCTCCTCACTCCCTTAACAGATGTAGAGGGAGGGAGTTTGAAGATCACCTCAATTTTGGCCTTGTCGACCTCAATATCATGATTTGACGTTTTGTGGCCAAGGACAATGCCTTCCTCGACCATGAAGTGATATTTCTCCCAATTCAACACTAAATTTGTCTCCTCACATCTAGCCAAGACCCTATCCGAATTGTTCAAGCAATCATCAAAATAATTCCCAACCACGGAGAAATCATCCATGAAGACCTCAAGAATATCCTCCACCATTTCGGTGAAGATGGCCATCATACACCATTGAAAAGTCACTGGTGCATTGCATAACCCAAATGGCATCCGCGAGGATGCGAAAGTACCATAGGGACAAGTGAAATTGGTCTTCTCTTGGTCCTCTGGAGTAATAAGAATTTGATTGTAGCCGGAGTATCCATCAAGGAAGCAATAAAAAGCATGTCTGGCCAACCTATCAAGCATTTGATTATTAAATGGAAGCGGGAAATGATCTTTCCGAGTGACTTTGTTGAGCTTCCTATAGTCCATGCACACTCTCCACCCGGTGACAGTTCTTATGGGGATCAATTCACTCTTGTCATTTGTTATCACACTCATGCCCCCTTTCTTTGGGACATATTGCACTGGAGAGGTCCACGAGCTATCGGAAATGGGATAAACAACCCCGGCATCCAGCCACTTGATCATCTCCTTCTTGAACACCTCTTGCATTGCTTCATTTAGCCTCCTTTGATGTTCAACGAAGGGTTTGGCACCCTCCTCCAAAATAATCTTATGCATGCAAAAGGCGAGGCTTATGCCCCAGATATCTGCCAATGCCCATCCGATTGCTGTTTTCCTCCTTTGTAGAACCTCCAATGTGGAATCTACCTGCAATTTAGTCACACGAGAAGAAAGAATAACCGGTAAAGTAGAAGAAGGGCCAAGGAATTCATACTTGAGATGTGTAGGCAATGTCTTTAACTCCAAAGTGGGAGGCTCCTCGATTGAGGGTTTTGCTGCCGGTTTTCAAGATCCAAGGATAGCTTGTGAGGCTCATAAGTGTACGACCCCATTCCTAGCAATTCATTCACACACTCCACATAGCCTTCTTTCTCCTCATCATCGTCAAGGTGGAGCAAAACGGCTTACAAATTATCCTCAACATTCATTGTGGCACTAGCATCATCAGTAATCACATCGGTGACCAAATCCACAAACGAACAAACTTCATTGCTATGTGGTTGCCTCATATATTTGCACACATAGAAGACCACCTCTTCGTCACCCACCCAGAAAGTGAGCTCACCGGCTTCCACGTCAACAAGAGTCTTCCCCATAGCAAGGAATGGTCTACCCAAAATATTAGACACCTCATAGTCCACTTCATAATCAAGAATCACAAAGTCCCCCGGGAGGATGAACTTGTCAACACGAACAAACACATCATCAATAATACCCAAAGGCCTCTTCATTGTACGATCTGCCATTTGCAACCTCATCGATGTGGGTCTTGGTTGCCCAATCCCCAAAGTTTTGAACACAGAGTAGGGCATCAAGTTGATACTCGCCCCAAAATCACATAAAGCTTTGGCAAAGTCGGCACTTCCAATAGTGAAAGGGATTGTGAAAGTGCTGGGATCTTCCAATTTCAAAGCCATTGGGTCCACAATAGCACTCACATGATGTGTCATCTTGATAGTCTCACAATTCATTGATCTTTTATTTGTCACCAAATCCTTCATGAACTTTGCATATCCCGACATTTGTTCCAATGCCTCAACCAACGGCACATTAATTGACAAACTCTTTATCATATCAACAAACTTTTTGAATTGGTTCTCGCTATTTTGCTTGGAAAGCCTTTGAGGGTATGGAGGAAGAGGCCTTGGTATTGGTGCCTTAGCCTATGGAATTATCGGTTCCGGCATGTCGATTACGTGTTCCCTAGACAGGTTCACTTCTTCTTGCATCTCCTCCATGTTTTTTCATCAATATCAATTCTCACTTCTTCATTATCTTGAACCACACTTGATGTTATAAATGTCAATACCACACAAGAGGGGGGGTGATTTGTGTGGTACCCAATTTTTCGCTTATCTGAACTATAGAAGGACCTGGTTCTTCTAGGTGTTCAAACTACTATTGTTTGCGGAATAATAAATACATAAAATAAAGAACACAAGTATTTTTATGTGGAAAACACCTGACTCAAAAGGTGAAAAAACCACGACCTACTACTCAGTAGGATTTTCCCCAACACTTCACTAAATCACTGAGCCAAAACAGCATTTACAACACTCTTTGTAAACCTAAGGATTACCTCTAATCCCGTTGTAGCAACCAGCCTCTAACTGTTGCGACACTTCAAGTTAACTCTAACTTGAATACTCAAAGTACCTATTACAATTGCTTCTAGATAAAGCTGAAAGGTACAATATGAAAACACCTACTACAATTGAACTAGAAATAAAGAAAGACACATTTATGGAGCTGGTTCTTCAATCTGGTTCATGTAGCTTCAAGTTTGCACACTTGAATCACACGAACTGCTTGCAAAAAGCCTTGCTATTTTGCTCTCAATTCATGTTTAACTTCTGCATTTTTGTGCAACACCTGTAATGTGAGAATATCCTGCAATTTATAGAGTTAGTAGATGAAGAAATAACTAGAGTTCTGATGCAACTCTTCCTTGATGGAAGAGTTCTAGTTGAGTTCAACTTCTAACTCCTTCCCTATCTTGGATAGTGTTCTCTTTGATTAAGGAGTCCTTCTCCTTATCAATTATGCAACCTTTTCGATCAGGAGATATTAAATACACCAAGTTAAGCTTATCTCCTTCACGTGCATCCCACATGCTTGAATCTGCCCGTTTTTGTGAACCTGAGGGATGGACCACTGGATGGACCTGGTTCATGTCTGAGTTCCTTTGTCAGTCTTCAAAACTAACCTTTACTTGGGCCAACAAATTCCCCCTTTTTGATGATGACAAACTCTGTGCTTTTCATAAGCTTAGGCCCTGTTTCAACTCAGCTCAACATCAACACAATGTTAGAAACATTTTTCCTTTTTATCACTTATCATCAAGGACCAGGTACATTAGGTTATAAACATCACTGTTCAAAGTGTAAACATCACTTGTTTAAAGCACAACCTTTTTCCCCCTTTTGGCATCATCGAAAAGTTGCATAAAAAATGTGAGATAACCAGATTTTAAAACTTACTCATGGCCACTGGGGCTACTTCAAATGCAAACATGGATTAATCATCATAGATCAAACTAAGAATTTCAACCATCAAAGAAATATAAACAAACAGTTAGAGCAAAAACAGTGAATTTCATTGATGATTGATAAGATTCTACCACAAAGCATAAGAAGAAATAAAAATATTGAAAACATGAGCAAAAGAAACAAAAAGTCCCGAATTGGGTCACTGGTTGATCTACACTAGGCTAGGATTTAAGGCTTGGAAGAGGTAGGGGCTGGGTTATTTGCTTGGAGAAGTTTCAGCATGTCTTGAAGAATTCCATCATTCTTCTCCTTTTCCCTTGCAAGTTCAGTTCTGAGAACATCTCTCTCAGATTCTACCTCAACCAATCGTGTCTTCAGCCTTGCTATCTCAATATCCTTTGCCTCACTCTCCTGTACCAAGACTCTGACTTTGCTATTGATAGGTGTCTTTTTAGATGAACCAGGTTCATTAAGAATGACATTGACTTCATAATCGCAAGCAAGCAGAGTATTAACCCCACTTCTTCATAGGTACCTTGAAATGTGCAAGCACAGTTGTGAGAATGAAACCATAGGGAATGGCATGAGTTTTGGTGCCATTGATAACTCTATCAGTAGGTCCGCGAGGGTTTCCTGTTCAGATGGAACAGGTTCATCTATATTTTTTTCAAGTTGAACCAACCCCTCAGCAGCTTCGCCAGATCCACTTCCCCCTGTTTTGCTCACACTCTCTTCTATTTCACTAAATTCCTCTCCCCAAACAACCATTGCCTCAGTTTCTTTTGTTAGACCAACAGGAGTGGGTGAAGAATCAGCCACTCTTGTACCCTTTCCCCTCACAGTACTCCTAGCACCCTTGCTCTCTTTTTTTTTTCCTTTTTATTTTTACCACCAACTTCTCCAGATTATGTAGTCTCAACACCTTCTATAGATCCTACCTGTACAAATCCATTCTCTAAATTTGCAGCAACTTTAGAAATTGACTCAGGAGTAACTTTAGAATCAGAAAATACCTGTTCAGTTTCGGAATACCTACTTTCTTCCCCCTTAGTAGCAGACCTAAATGAATCTTCAGATTTCTGGGATTCTTCTTCCCTACTTGCTTTCAATTGCTTGTTTATTTTCTTGATCTTCTCTCCTTCAGCGACAATCTTACGAGCCATCATCTTTACTCTACTTTTCTTAGAGACTGGTGTTGTAGAAGGTGTGGAAGTGGTTTCCTATGGTGGTGATGAAGGATTTTCAGAAGTGTTCGACATATCTGGGCTAGGGTATGGAAGAGAAGAGAATTAGATTGTGTTTGGAAGATGAAAGAAGAATGAGATTTTTTGACGGCTTGAGAGAGATGAGGTAAGGAATACACTAAAGCTGATCAATATACAGGGGAATAATTGATGGGGTAACTACAGCTTTTCAGACTCTTAGAAGTTTAATCAAACTGAAATTCAGTTTTGAAGAGACGTTGGAGTGTATCCCTAGAATCTAGGTACTTCCATTTGGTTGGGACTCTTTTGAATGGGACTCGTTCACTTGTAACGGATAATTCCAAAAGAAGTTTGGTATTTGGTAGGACTCTGTTCATGATCCAAATATAGTTATTTCAAATTATGCAGAGTGCAGAAAACATACCGTGTTACTTTGATGAACCAGGTTCTTCACTGATAATTCTCTTGTGTGAGTCTAAATTTGCCAAAATAGAGAAAATATCGTTAGAGATTAATGAGTCATTTTAACACATGGCACAAGAGTATACTACGGAAAGTATGAGACTGAGCAAGATTTAATCTAATTATACACAATTTACAGACTTTCTAATTTTTTTTCGTTTAACCTTGAACTGGTCCTTTTAGGTGATCTTAATCATCCCTAATTCCAACTTGTTCCTCTCAAAGTGATCTCTACTTAAGGCTTTTGTGAAGATGTCAGCAATTTGCTTGTTAGTAGCACAAAACTCCACAGTGATCAAGCTTTTCTCATAGTTGTCCCTCAAAAATGGTGCCTAACATCTATGTGCTTAGTTCTCTTATGATGAATCGGGTTCTTTTTCATACTAATAGCACTAGTGTTATCACAAAAAATAGGGATGCAACCAACATCAATTCCAAAGTTCAATAATGGTTGTTTGATCCACAACAATTGAGCACAACATGAAGCAGCAGCAACATACTTAGCTTCAGCAGTAGATAAGGCCATTGAATTTTGCTTTTTGGTAGCCCATAACACAAGACATGAACCAAGGAAGTGTGCCATACCTGAGGTGATCTTCCTATCCACAAGAAAACCTGCATAATCAGCGTCAACATATCCCACTAGGTTTAAATTACTACCTTTTGGATACCAAAGGCATAGGTCTGTGGTGCCTTTCAAGTATCTCAATATTCTCTTGACAGCAGTCAAGTGGGACTTCTTTGGATTTGCCTGAAATCGAGCACAAAGACCTATACTGAAAACAATGTCAGGTATGCTAGCAGTAAGATACAAAAGAGAACCAATCATTCCCCTATACAACTTCTGATCAACAGATGAACCAGGTTAATCTATATCCAATTTCGTGGATGTTGCAATAGGAGTGTCAATTTCTTTAGATGTTTCTTCCTGGTTTTGTTACTAAGGAATAGTTTCATGGACAGGTTCCCTCGAGGTTTGAGGATCAGTTCCTCTCTAGTTAGTTCCCCCTGTCATGTTGCCCTGGGTGGAAGGACCTGTTCCATCACATGTTCCTTCCTGTGATGCTTCTTCAGGCTGGACTATGGTTTCACCATTTGAATTTCGTATCAGCCCAATCTCTTCATTATCTTGTTCCTGCTTCTCAGAAAGAATGTTAGTTTTAAATAACATATACATTTTTTTCTACACACATAGTTCTTTTACTGTATATCTTATAAGCTTTACTATGTGAAGAATACCCCAAGAATACTCTCTCATCACTTCTGGGATCATACTTACCTAGGGAGTCTTTGCCATTATTGTGCACAAAGCACTTGCATATAAATGCCCTAAGATGGGATATATTTAGCTTTCTCCCTTTAAGTGACTCATAGGGAATCTTCTTAACAAGAGGCCTAGTCATGCAACTATTTATGATGTAGCATGCAAAAATTTAGCAAACTTAGCATTTTCAAATTCAGTTCCATGATAGACCTAATTGATGCAAATTGATTACCTAGTTGTTTCCGAGTTTTTCTAACAAAAGAAGTAAACATGTCAAATGCTTCATCT
Organism: Nicotiana attenuata; assembly: GCF_001879085.1. NCBI lineage: Eukaryota > Viridiplantae > Streptophyta > Magnoliopsida > Solanales > Solanaceae > Nicotiana > Nicotiana attenuata. The sequence goes on from NW_017673564.1 coordinate 65,130, forward strand.
TTAGATGTTAAAACTAATGTCCAAGTAAACCAAGAGTAATCATCAACAAGCACCATCACATATCTTTTACCACCTCTGCTTAATGTTCTCATTGGACCAAAGAGATCCATATGGACTAGTTCCATCGTTCTGGTGGTGCTTACCACTTTCTTGCATTTAAAAGAGGATCTTACCTGCTTCCCCCTTGCACAAGCCTCTTGAAGATTCTGAGCTTCAATTGGTCCCATTGGTACTTTCTTTCTTTCTCTCTTTAAGTTCAATTGTCAGTCATAAAATTTCTTCTCCTTTTTTGTAGATTAATTAGATTTGTTGGTTATTAGTTTAGTGTTAGTTTGCATTTTTTTTCTTCTAAAGTGTTTTATTCAAAAAAACAAAAAAACAAAAAAAAAAGAAAAAAAAAAGAAAAGAGGAAAAATAATTACACTGTCTCAGTCACAAATTGGTTACCATTAATTTTCTATAGTTTTGTTTGTCTCATTTGTTTGGATTGGGTTTGGGGGGGTTTATCAGTATTAGCCCATGGAACGGAAGTCCAATTTGGAGATTTGTCCGTTGGCCCAAGTTTGGGGATTTGGTCTTTGGTCAGTTGACCTCGTTTGGTTTAGGGGTAAAAATGGGGCTCCTGAGGGGTAAATTGGGTAATTAGATAAGGGAATTTGTCAATAACTGAAATGGAAGCTTCTTGGAAGCTGACTTGGGGACTATTTTTGCAATTCTAAAAACTAATTAAGACTACCTAAGCTAAAACAAAAATTCCAAAAGGGAGGTGTGACACCAGTTCCTTTCACTTGAGCACCTCAAAGGAGGTAATGTCTCCTTTGGAAATGGGAAGAAAGGTGAGATCATTGGGGTTGGAAAGGTAGGTAAGATTGATTCTCACTCTATTGCGAATTTCTACTTGATAGACGGCCTAAAGTACAGTCTAATCAGTGTATCACAATTATGTGATAAAGGTAACTTGGTAGCATTCACCACTACCAAATATTTTGTGATTAATCTTACCATTGACAAGATTGTTTTGCAGGGAAAAAGAGTAAACAATACATGCATTGTAGATTTGTCCACACTTTCAGAAAAATAACTCACTTGCTTAAGTGTGTTGGACAATGATCCCCTCCTTTGGCACAAGAGACTTGGTCATGCAAGTCTGATTCAACTCAACAAATTAGTCTATAAGGATCTGGTGATAGGGCTGCCTAACATCAAGTTCAAGGAAGACAACATATTCGAACTCCGACGAATCCAAAAACTCGACCAAACGGTGAGAATTGTAACACGAATATTAGCCGAACTTTCATTCATAGCTAATAATTCATGCAGCAATCATCACCATGTGCCAAGAAAAGAAAGGAATAGAGGCTCGAAAGGCTGAAAAGCTTCAAGCACCCGGTCTCCGAAACTTGACTAAATCTATAAGAAGGCCTTCTTAATCATTCAAACGGAGTTATTTTGTTGAAAGGTTGGGTAACTCACGAAGTGTTGACTATGGGTTGAGGGTTTAATCCGAACGATTTGGGAAAAGGAAGAAAAGCTAGGGTTTTTATTTTCAAATCTACAATTCAAAGAGATTGGGTGGTCTTTTTAAGAAATCAATGGCCGTCCATGAAAGAGGGGATGATGAGGATTGTCGGGTTGAAATTTGGAGGTGTTTGGAGGTGCTCCGCCACCGTGAGACGATTTCCGGGCGGCGGAGAGACGGTGGAGGTGGGGCGGCAATTTCATAGACAGGGGGAATTAGGTTTTGGCTAAGGTCTCAATTGGGTTAAGTGAGAGACCAAAGGTGAGTTTGGTCGTTTAATGTTGAGGGAAGAGTGAAACGACGCAGTTTAGGATTGTAACTACGTCGTTTTGGCAAAAGCTAACTGGACCGGATATGGGATGGGTTTTGGGCTGGACTGGGGCGGGTATGACCGGGTAATTTGACGCAGAACTGGGCTGGGATTTAATGGGTGAGGGGGAGATTGGGCCTATAGGGATTAACTGAAGCAGCCCAAACGTTTTCCTCTACTTATTTCCTCCCCTTTCAATTCTTTTCTTCAAAATTCAATTTCTTTTCTTTTTCTCTTTTTTTTCAAAATTAAATTAAAATCTAAATTGAATCCTAAAACCTAACACTAAATAAACCTAAATGATAATTAACACAATTAATAACAAGACAAACTGCTCAAAATCAAAATTAAAATTAAGAAGGTGCACATTAAACTATTTTTGTGATTTTACTTTTTATAAAATAACTTACTTACTAATTAATTCTTAAAAATGCAAAGTTACATCCTAAATGCACATGCAACATATTTTTGTATTTTTCATTAATTAATCAAAAAATAAAAATGCACAAACAAATACAAACAATTAACAGAAAATGCCACAAAATCCATTAAGTTGCAAATAATGAAAAGATATTTATTTTTCTTGAATCTATGGGAGTAATTCATATAGGGCAAAAATCACGTGCTCACAGCTGTCCCTCTTTGCTCGAAAACACGAAGAGTTTTCGTGCAAAGATAAAGTGAGCGGATACTAGCGATTTTTGCCCGTTTGAATACTCCGTGGGAAGCATTTTTGAAAGATTTGACTGTGCCCTACTTCTGAGGTTGCCTACATATCCTTGGCTAAAAAGGAATCAGGTCAGTGTAGTTCAGGAATGTTTGGTAGCTGGGACTACCATGAAGTTGTGATTTCACTGTTGCTGCTGCTGCTGCTACTGCTTACTGAACCCCCTTATTACACCATGACAAAATAAAAAGAAGCTAGACTAAACTATGGTCTATGAATTACAAATCCTATCTATTCTTCAAACATGATCTTGCAGCTTTTGTTGCCATGCTGACTTGTATTCTTCCGGTGAAATTCCTCTGTTGTCGACTTGAATTATAATCTGAGATATTTCCCCTTTCTTCAGGTGGATGCCTGAATGCCAAAACTTGAATTACACTCTGAGATGCTTTCCTATTCTCCAGGTGGACGCCTGATTGCTGAACTCGAATTGTACTTTGAGATGTTTTCCTTTTCTCCAGGTGGACGCCTGACTGCTGGCCTTGAACTATATTTTGAGATGTTGCCCCTTTCTCCAGGCGGGTTCCTGACTGCTGAACATGAATTATATTCCCATTCTCTCCAGGCGGGCTCCTGATTGCTGAACTCGAAATGTATTCCCATGCTCTCCAGGTGGGCTCCTGATTACTAAACTTGAATGTATTCCCATGCTCTCCACGCGGGCTCCTGATTGCTAAACTTGAATGTATTCCCATGCTCTCCAGGCGGGCTCCTGATTGCTAAACTTGAATGTATTCCCTGCTCTCCATGCGGGATCCTGATTGCTAAACTTGAATGTATTCCCTGCTCTCCAGGCGGGCTCCTGGTTGCTAACTTGAACTACTTCTCCCTGTTCTCCAAGTGGGTACCTGATTTCAACAAAAATAGACAAAACAAAAAAAAAATTCTGTCCCAGTTTGGTAGCTGGGCACATAGGTGAGCGTTAAACTGATTTCTCCTGAGAGTTGATTTTAGAGGAGGCCCATGGATCCCGGTACTCTATTCATCCGGGCGCCGCAAAGATGTATCAGGATTTGCGGCAGCATTATTGGTGGCGTAGNTGAGTGTATGTCTGAGCATGATGGACAGAGAAGCGGGGATCTGGCGGTGGGGTAGTAGTGTTGTGGTGGGCTATATGGAGTGTGGGGGTAAGGCTGGTGGTGGGGTCGAGGCTGGTTATAGTAAGGTGATGGGCCCCTGGACCAAGCTCTTGACTCAATTGTTGCAACGTCCTCTTTCTTCTTCTTTCCCAATACACCTCCAGTGCCGCTTTGAATGGCCTGGGTGGTCGCCTTGATTGCTGAATAACTCATGATTTTGTTAGATTTGAGTCCTTCCTCTACCATGCTTCCCATTTTTACCACTTCATTAAAGGATTTCCCTACTGCTGACACCAAGTGACCGAAATAAGTGGGCTCTAAGGCCTGCAAGAAGTAATCGACCATTTCACTCTCTTTCATCGGAGGGTCAACCCTCGCTGCTTGCTCTCTCCAACGGAAGCCATATTCTCTAAAACTCTCACCAGGCTTTTTCTCAATCTTGGTCAATGACAGGCGATCCAGAATGATTTCAAGATTATACTGAAAATGGCAGGCAAATACTTGGGCTAGATCGTCCCAAGTGTACCACCGACCATGATCTTGTCGGGTGTACCATTCCAAAGCTGAGCCACTTAAACTTTGACTGAAATACGCCATCAGTAATTCATCTCTCCCACCTGCCCCTCTCATCTTGCTACAAAAACCTCTCAGATGTGCCACTGGATCACCATGCCCGTCGTACAAGTCAAATTTGGGCATCTTAAACCCTGCTGGTAATTGAACATCCGGGAACAAACACAGGTCTTTATACGCCACACTTACTTGACCACCTATCCCCTGCATGTTCCTGAAAGATTGCTCCAAGCTCTTGACTTTCCTAATCATCTCCTCCTGCTCAGGATTCTTAGGAGGCTTCTCAGTTTCTGCCGAGAGATCAAAATGAGGAGTGTGAGAACATGGTTTTGGCACTTTGAAGGTAGGTTCTGGGGGATAATAATGGTTGTCGTGAGTCTGGAACAGAGGCTCACTGGAAGATCGGTGTAATGCAGCAGGTGGTGGTGCCACAAAAACAGGAGTGATTGGTGGAGGAGGGTATGGGACTTGTTTGGGTGGTGGAGCTTGGGAAGTATGGGAAGTGGTGCCGTAACATTGTTGGTAGAGAGTAAAGGCTGGAGACGTGTTCACAGTGGGAGGTTCCTGAGGTTGAGCCAAAGGGGGGATATAGGCAGGGTTGGCGGGGTAAACCGGTGGTGGGTGCCCTTTTGCCCAGGCCTGGTACATTTCAGCCATTTGCTGCTTTAACTTATACATCTCTTCTTTCATCGAATTAACATCCAACTCTTCCACCTCTTTTGACGGATCGACAATACTTGCCTCTAGTTCTTGGTTGGCCATGTTCAGTTTGTCTTTTGACCGGGTGTTGTAGGAGTGAGTTGCCAAAATGCCAATCAACTAACCACCTGCCTGGGCTCAATACATCACAACAACCTTGTTAGTGATTAGGGCTTTAACAGATTGGTAACCGCATATTTTGGGGAATGAATGCACCTAAGCAGTTAACCGTTTCTATTATGCATTTGCCTGGTTGCTTGCGTCATCCCGGCTTTCCTTATTTCCATTTGCAACTTCACTTTTCCCTTTTTTTCTTTTTTTCATTCTTGCCTTTGCTTTCTCTTTGTTTTTATTCTCTCATTTCCCTCTCTTAATTTGCCATTGCTTCCTTCTCACGGTTTCTTATTTTCTTTCTCTCTTTTTTTCTTTTTCTCTCTTGTTTTTCCTTTCTTTTCTTTTCTTTTCCTTTTTTTCTTTTTTCTTTTTCTTTTTTTTATCACTCTTTTTCTTTCTCTTGGTTATGGTCGGATCCTATGGAGATTGCCTACGTATCATGACCCCGCATGAATCAGATCGGGCGTAGTTCTGGGGGATAAAAATAAATAATAAAATATTTTGGGATTTTCAAATAAAAATAAAATGTTTTGATTACAACGACTCATCCTACCGAATTTTTACCATAAAAACCAACAGGCTCAAAAGGAAACTAACAGGAGAAAAATCAAGACTCATTTTTAAATCAAAAAGTTATCACTATTTTTTCAAAATTTTCATAAAAATATCCGGCTTTGTCAATACGGCCTTTCAGCACCTTGAGGAAGAAGATTTTAAGGCTGTGTTCACTAACCGGCCAAAAAATTTAAAAATGACCAAAGGTGGCTGTTCTTGCAAAAACAGCCGTTCGGCGCCCTTTTAGGGACATTCGGCTATTTGACAAGAATGGCATCACCTTACTTATTTACCATAAAATTTTGTTCTTTTTGGGCTAGTTTTGCAAAAAGGAAGTTGGACCCGATGAGGGTTGCCTACGTATCCCACGCCCTGTGGGAATCAAACTGGCGTAGTTCGGGCAAATAAAACAAAACCAACTATTTTTGAAAACAAAAGCTTTTTCTTCCTTTTTCTTGTTTTTTTTTCTTTTCTTGAAAACAATAAAAATTCTTTTTTTTTGTTTTTTTTCATTTTTCCCAAAAATTCGGCAGAGTTTCAATATTATTTGGACATTGGTTTTTTTTCTTTCAAAACAGGTGATTAACTCACTTAACCCTTACACTGCTATTTTCTTTTTTCAACTTTCTCCCATCATTCAAAAGCCGGTCAGCATGCAAATCTAAAGCAAATAAATGCACAAGTAGCACGTAAAATATGCATCAGGATGGTCTTTGATTCTGGGTACACCTGTCCTAGACGGACCCAAACCCTGTGTTGAGTCCCCTAAGTCAAATGCACATGATGCAAACAACCGTTCCTACTAGGGATCCGGCATGAGGCTGAGTTATTCTAGGTTTAGAACCTGGGTTTATTGTTCTAGACCTGGCTTACCCGAGCGGACAACTCGAGCAGGGGGGGCTGCGTACCGGTAACCAAAAGATCCTCTGGTTTTGCAACTTGTCCGAATCTCGTTCTATTTGGGATATGACACTTACAGAAAGAAGTCACGACCAGCGTGCACTCCTCAGGAGAAAGAAGAGAGGGGTTTCGTAGCAGTTTATATATACAGTTCAGATAATATCAAAGCGGTAAAAGCAACATCTAGCACATTAGGCCCACACATGTAATAAAATCAGATAATAAATAAAGCCAAATATAACAATTCATCTAAGCTCGAATTCTGAACCCTAAACCAGAGGTTCTGGGTTCTTATCCCCAGCAGAGTCGCCAGAGCTGTCACACCTCCCTTTTTGAATTTTCGTTTTAGCTTAGGTAGCCTTAATTAGTTTTTAGAATTGCAAAACAGTCCCCAAGTCAGCTTCCAAGAAGCTTCCATTTCAGTTATTGACAGATTCCCTTATCTAATTACCCAATTTACCCCTCAGGAGCCCCATTTTTACCCCTAAGCCTAAACGGGGTCAACTGACCAAAGACCAAATCCCCAAACTTGGGCCAACGGACAAATCTCCAAATTGGACTTCCGTTCCATGGGCTAATACTGACCTAACCCCCCCCCCCCAAACCCAATCCAAACAAATGAGACAAACAAAACTATAGAAAATTAATGGTAACCAATTCGTGACTGAGACAGTGTAACTATTTTTCCTCTTTTCATATTTTTTTTCTTTTGTTTTTTTTTTTTTTTGAATAAAACACATTAGAAGAAAAAAAATGCAAACTAACACTAAACTAATAACCAACAAATCTAATTAATCTACAAAAATGGAGAAGAAATTTTATGACTGACAATTGAACTTAAAGAGAGAAAGAAAGAAAGTACCAATGGAGACCAATTAAAGCTCAGAATCTTCAAGAACAAAGGCGACTCATATTCGAACTCCGACGAATCCATAAACTCGACCAAACGGTGAGAATTGTAACACAAACATTAGCCGAGCTTTCATTCATAGCTAATAATTCATGCAGCAATCCTCACCATGTGCCAAGAAGAGAAAGGAATAGAGGCTCGAAAGGCTGAAAAGCTTCAAGCACCCGGTCTCCGAAACTTGACTAAGTCTATAAGAAGACCTTCTTAATCATTCAAACGGAGTTATTTTGTTGAAAGGTTGGGTAACTCACGAAGTGTTGACTATGGGTTGAGGGTTTAATCCGAACGATTTGGGAAAAGGAAGAAAAACTGGGATTTTTATTTTCGGATCTACAATTCAAAGAGATTGGGTGGTCTTTTTAAGAAATCGATGGCCGGCCATGAAAGAGGGGATGATGAGGATTGTCTGGTTGAAATTTGGAGGTGTTTGGAGGTGCTCCGCCGCCGTGAGACGATTTCCGGGCGGCGGAGAGACGGTGGAGGTGGGCGGCAATTTCATAGACAGGGGGGAATTAGGTTTTGGCTAAGGTCTCAATTGGGTTAGTGAGAGACCAAAGGTGAGTTTGGTTGTTTAATGTTGAGGGAAGAGTGAAACGACGCAGTTTAGGATTGTAACTACATCGTTTTGGCAAAAGCTAACTGGTCCGGATATGGGATGGGTTTTGGGCTGGACTGGGGCGGGTATGACCGGGTAATTTGAGGCAGAACTGGGTTGGGATTTAATGGGTGAGGGGGAGATTGGGCCTATGGGGATTAACTGAAGCAGCCCAAACGTTTTCCTCCACTTATTTCCTCCTCTTTCGATTCTTTTCTTCAAAATTCAATTTCTTCTCTTTTTCTCTTTTTTTTTCAGAACTAAATTAAATTCTAAATTGAATCCTAAAACCTAACACTAAATAAACCTAAATGATAATTAACACAATTAATAACAAGACAAACTACTCAAAATCAAAATTAAAATTAAGAAGGTGCACATTAAACTATTTTTGTGATTTTACTTTTTTTAAAATAACTTACTTACTAATTAATTCTTAAAAATTCAAAGTTACATCCTAAATGCACATGCAACATATTTTTGTATTTTTCATTAATTAATCAAAAAATAAAAATGCACAAACAAATGCAAACAATTAACAGAAAATGCCACAAAATCCATAAAATTGCAAATAATGAAAAGAAATTTATTTTTCTTTAATCTATGGGAGTAATTCATATAGGGAAAAAATCACGTGCTCACAACTGGTTCTTGCTTCATGTCATATGCTTTGAACAGCCACTATCCATGTACCATATTTGGTTGCTCCCCTTCACTTGGACCCGCGAAAGGAAATCAGGGGTTAGTCTTAGGAACCCAAACTAGTTTGGGTCCCTTTCTATAGGCAAAAGGGTGAATCAAATTCTTTTTAACCCAACCTGGCAGCCTATTTTTCCCTTGAACAAATTCTTTATTCTTTTGACTAGCCTTTTCTTTTGTAATACATTCACTTTTATAGTGACCAGTTTTACCACGGTGTGTGCAAATTTTGTTTTCAGAAAGTGTGAGGTACTTGCTTTTGGGATCCCACTTAGGTGCAGTGGTCCCGTAGCCAAGTCCTCTCTTATCGCTACTATGGTGTTCATGTAGCCACGAAAGTGCATCAGAGGACCTATTTGATTTATAGGTTCTATCTAGCTCGTGCTTAACCTTGTTTAGATCCTCCTTAAGGACTTTTATCTGCTCATCTTTTTTGTACAACTCATCTTTCATTTTTCCTACATTTTCTTCTAAAGTGAGTTGTGTGTGATCAGATTTCTTTTTACCAGTTCCTAATTTCAATTTTAGATTTTCAGATTTAAGCTCTAGGACTATGGAGTCAAGTTCATGAACCTGGTTCTTTAACTCAGCATTTTTACTTTCACTTTCACTAGCCCTAAGTTCCAGATTTTTGCACTTAGCTTTCAAAATCACACACTCCTTAGACAGCTGTTTGTTTTCATTGTTTAGATCCTCAGATTCATCAATGAATCCAGGAGTAACTCAGATAGCCTTTCTTTAGACAAAAATTTAATCTTGTCTTTGAGATGAATTATACTTATCTCAGATTCCTCATCGGATTCTCCAATTGCCATAAGTGCTTGTTCATCTCCATCTTCATCCTCTGAGTCCTCATCTGAGCTTTCTCCCCAGGCAGCAACCATAGCCTTTGTTGATCCTTTGTTCTTCTTGGGTTGAACCTGTTCCTTCTTCCCGTTCCTTCGTTCAGCTCTTTCCTTCTTCCATTCAATTTCCCATTGAGGGCAATTTTTGATATGGTGATCAGTCTTTCCACACTTGTAACACCCCTCATTGGTTTGTTTTTCAGGAACCCTTGGTTTGTTGTAGCTTCCACTTCTTGAAGGACCATTTCCTTTCATTAGGTACTTCTTGAAATCCTTTGTGATCATGGTCATTTCATCCTCCTCTAGATCAGCAGCTTCAGTGATTCTGAATGCCATGCTCCTTTCCTTCTTGGGTGCATCCATCTTCATGGTTTGCCTTCTAAGTTCATAGGCAGTGAGATTTCCAATTTGCTCATCCAACTTAAGAGTGGCAATGTTCTTTGATTCCTTAATGGGTGCATCCATCTTCATGGTTTGCCTTCTAAATACATAAAATAAAGAACACAAGTATTTTTACGTGGAAAACACCTGGCTCAAAAGGTGAAAAAATCACGACCTATTACTCAGTAAGATTTTCCCCAACACTTCACTAAATCACTGAGCCAAAACAGCATTTACAAAACTCTTTGTAAACCTAAGGATTACCTCTAATCCCGTTGTAGCAACCAGCCTCTAACTGCTACGACAACTTCAAGTTAACTCTAACTTGAATACTCAAAGTACCTATTACAATTGCTTCTAGATAAAGCTGAAAGGTACAATATGAAAACACCTATACAATTGAACTAGAAATAAAGAAAGACACATTTATGGAGCTGGTTCTTCAATTTGGTTCATGTAGCTTCAAGTTTGCACACTTGAATCACACGAACTGCTTGCAAAAAGCCTTGCTATTTTGCTCTCAATTCATGTTTAACTTCTGCATTTTTGTACAACACCTGTAATGTGAGAATATCCTGCAAATTTATAGAGTTAGTAGATGAAGAAATAACTAGAGTTCTGATGCAACTCTTCCTTAGTGGAAGAGTTCTAGTTGATTTCAACTTCTAACTCCTTCCCTATCTTGGATAGTGTTCTCTTTGATTAAGAAGTCCTTCTCCTTATCAATTATGCAACCTTTTCGATCAGGAGATATTAAATACACCAAGTTAAGCTTATCTCCTTCACGTGCAACCCACATGCTCGAATCTGCCCGTTTTTGTGCACCTGAGGGATGGACCTGGTTCATCCTGAGTTCCTTTGTCAGTCTTCAAAACTAACCTTTACTTGGGCCAACAACACTGCTTGAAATTTAATCTTCTTGCACCACTACATAATCATCCACAATTCTTCATTGATTTGAGGTAGTTGCATCTCCACCTTTTCCACTTCTTGTAGTCACGGCCATAGCATGTCCTGTATTATTCCAACCCTTTGGGTTCACCACCGTATCACTTGGTAGTGCCCCCTTAGGAGAAGTGTTCAGAACTTGCGAGATTTGGCCCAATTGAACTTCCAAATTGCGAATAGAAGTATTGTGAGAGGCTAGTTGAGCATCGGAGTCGGCATTCTTCTCCATCATCTGTTTAAACATGTTCTAGATTCGTCCCATCTCATTGTTCGAAGAGATCGGCTCTTAAGAAGGATAAGGGGGTGGGTTGCTCGATTTTTGAAACATCGGGGGCCTTTGAAAACCCGACCCCCGATTGTTATTGTTGTTCCACCCTCCTTGGTTGTTACCTCCCCCAATAGCCCTGATTATTGCCACTCCAATTGCCTTGATTACTTTGACTATTCCAATTTCCTTGATTGCCTTGATTGTTCCAATTCCCTTGGTTGTTTTGATTGTTCCAACCACCTTGATTGCTTGAATTTCAATTTTCTTGATTTCCTTGTGGTCTCCATTGTTGTTGATTTTGTCCTTGAGCATTGTTTCTTTGGCCTTGATAATTGTTGACATATTGCACTTCTCTTCTTGCTCATTGCACGAATCACGTTGGTCATACCCACTATCATCTTGCATGAATTGTTCCAGACAGCTTTGCATTTGTTGACCTTTTTGCCGTCTCTTGTTCATCATCATATTCACACCTTCCATTGAATTCACTTGTTTCGGCCCTTGAACTTGTTGAAGCTGAGCTTTGGCCAATTGATTCATTGTGGTTGTCAACTCGGAAATAGCTTTCCCATGATCATGTAGTTCCTTGTGTAGGTGAATGACATTTGGGTCACCTTGAGGAACATTGGCTCTAATTTGCCATGCCGATGAGCTATCCACCATCTCATCCAAAATTTCACAAGCTTCGGCATAAGGCGTGTTCATGAAGTTCCCACCGGCGTTGATTTACCACACATTGATTTGTTGTGTTGATCCCCCTGTAAAAGGTTTGTTGGATCATGGCCTCGGTCATATCATTATTCGTGCACTCTTTAACCATGGTACGATATCTTTCCCAAATCTCGTGCAATGTCTCATTGGGCTCTTGCTTGAACGCAAGAATCTCATCCTGAAGTGTTGCCATATGCCCCGGAGAGAAGAATTTGGCAATGAATTTTTTTGCCAACTCATCCCATGTATGCATGGAATGATTGGGAAATCTCTCTAACCAGTCCAATGCCTTTGCCCGTAGAGAAAAGGAAAATAGCCTCAACCGCAGCGTGTCTTCGAAAACTTTGGTTTGCTTGCTCCCCCAACAAGTATCGACGAACCCTTTGAGATGCTTGTAAGCATTTTGACTCGGATCCCCAGTGAAGAATCCACGTTGCTCAAGTAGTGTAAGCATCACATTGGTGATTTGGAAGTTGCCCGCCCTAATGCAGGGCGGGACTATAGCACTTGCATAACCCTCGTTCGGCAACACCGGCGTGCTGCCGCTCTTGGTGGAGGTGGGGGGAGGGATGGGAACATTATCATAAGGCGGTCGGCCTCGCCTATTTGCTTGAAGTTCGGGAAGAACCTCATCTCCTTGATCATCGTCCACTTCCTCCCCCAATGGCACATTCCTGATGGGCTCGTTGTTGAGAGCCATTCTCGTACCTATAATCAATTCAAAAACAAAGTTAGTTACTCGGAAGGAAAAGAAGAGAAATCACACAAAAACCTAGATATATAGCTAAATCCGTTTAACTCCCCGGCAATGGCGCCAAAAATTGATGTCGCCCAAACTCACACCACAAACATAGGTTGTGAGGCGGTCGAAGCAACAATAAAAACCCAACGCAAGTCAGGCCCGAATCCATAGGGAGTTAGATTTTGGATTAGGTATACACCTAGTATGACTGTATGATGTGCCCCAAATTACATTTCCACATTTTCAATTGTTGTTTCTACTTCAAATTTTAAGCTATTGATTGTAATTATAGAGCTAAGAGATAATATTTTTGGTTTTGGTTTTTTTCGGGTTATGAAAGATCTAGGGTTGCGACTTCCGCCTAGTTGGTTACCTAACGTTTAGAGCTCTAGGGCATGTTTGGTTGATCAGGATACAATATAGCAATTACACTCAATTACTCACTCTGTACCTCTCGGTAGGTTGAGTGATTTTGCCCGATTTGGCTTTCTCAAGTCCAAACGGGTATTTCACAAAGCAAGTGATAAATGCTCTAGTCGGGTCTCACTATCTCTAGGTTCGATCCTTTAATTGGGCTATCAATTTCTTGAGTTCATCCCAATTCCTAGTTAGCCAAGTTTTCCTAGGCTTAGTTTCTCTTTCTCAGGTAGAGACTATGTCAAATAGGCATGAATTAATGTTTGCAACCATCAATTCTCAAATTCAATCAAGAACTAGGCTAAATATAATAAACCCAATCATAAATAAGCCCTAAATCAATTATCCATTAAGTACCCATACTAGGGTTGGGTGACAACCCTAGCTAAGGGTTTAGTTACTCATGGAAAATAAAAAAATTAAAGAAGAGACTAAGATAGAATTCATAATACTTGATTAAGGAGAGAAAATCTAATGCTTAAAAGCTAATCTAGTACAATGTTACCCAATACAGTAAATAAAAATGGCTCAAGTGCTCCCAACTTACAAAAACTTCACCTAAAAATGACAAAAGCTCTATTTATACTAAGCTGAAAATATCTGACAAAATTGCCCCTGCGGAGGTTGTGCAGCCGCACAATTCTGTGTGTTGTGCGCATGTTGAAATTGACTGGTCAATTGGGCTTTCTGCGGTCGCATAAAACTAGGGTGCAGTTGCACTTCATTTAATTGTGTGGACCGCATATTTCTGAGTGCGGCCGCACACTTGAACTTGGACTGGAGCTGGCCTTCATTATGCGGACCGCACGTTTATGAGAGTGGCCGCACTTTGGCCTCCTACGGCTGCACAATAATAGTGCGGTCCGCACATTTTCAATCTTCCAAAAATATGGCTCTCTGATTCTTATTTTCTGCGGCTGCACAATAAGTGTGCGGTCCGCACTTTGTGAGGAAATTCCATCAGTGCTCCTTCAGAGTTTGCGGCCGCACACAATATTGTATGGTTCGCACTGTGGCCCTTTTTGCCTTGTTTTGGTCCTTGTCAAAATTTTGCTCCTTTTTGAGTTGATTTTCACTTCTTTGGCTCGTTTTTCAATATTCCCGCAAAAAAGCACATTTCATTAGTTCTTGAAAATACCTTTAAGCAATTTTGAGCTAAAACGCAAGTAAAACAAAGCAAATAAGCAATCAAAGTCCCTACTTATCACAAATACACTCAAATTTGAGTGTATTCTGTATTTTTCAATGCAAATACAATTTATTTTTTTATTTTCGCATGCATTTATGTATTACGAAGGTTATATTTTGTTGCAGATCCCTATATTTTTTGAATTGTTATTGTTTGAATACAAAAAAGGTAAATAGAATAAATTGAATACAGTGTAAAAGCAGCTACAAATAAATGAATACAATGAATTGAATACAGCCAAATATCACTATTTTGTGATTTTTTTTTGTTTGAATACAATGTAAAATAGTTAAAAATGAATATATCCGAATTCAATACAACGTATATAGCCGAATTGAATAGATAGGTATACATCCCATGTCTTGATTTTTTATTGTTTGAATACAACTGAATTTAATACAGTGAAATTGAATACAATATAAAGTAAATAAGAACGAATACATCCAAATTGAATACAGTGTATACAATAGAATTGAATACAACGACATACATCTCATGGCAAGTAATTAGAAGCTACGGAATGTAATTAGCTAAATTATAACTACGCCCAACAATAAGCCTCCAAATAATAGTTATTTCTAGTCCCCTGCTCATTACATGACTTGGGCTTTTATTACTATGTGATATTCATACATAAAAATTTTGCTATCTCAATCGTACTACAGAGCTCCTACCTCATTAAATACTCACTCGCGATTCTCGTCTGAAAAATTGTTCTATATTGAGCCCTTTGCTTGTATACTGTTGAGGCTACTGTTAGTGAGGAAATATTTATACCATTGGGCCGACAGTTTTGGACTTCGATCCAACGTGAGAGGATGGACATGATAAAGCCCAAATTTAATGGTGTAACCAAATCTCCATTCGAAATTATCCATCAAGCTCCATATGAAATAACCACGCACATCCGCACCATTCCTGCTCATCAAAAATAATTTAAAAGAGAAAAAATGACAATGAAGTAAGCATATGAAAATGTAGAAAAAAGATACAACAGATGCTAACTTGGTATTGATCCAAGTCCCTAACATGTAACAGTTCAGTCTTTATATTTTAGATCTAACGAGCTTTGTTTATTAATAGACGTTGTAAGGTACTCCATTCGGTTCAATTTATATGTCTTATTTTCTATAAAAAATATCATCTTCCTATGTTTAGCAGTTTACATTCTCGTTTTTCCGTTACTGATAGTCTCTTATAGGAATGACATAGCATATTTAAGTTTTAACACCATAAAATTCAAAGGATACTCTTTACTTAAAGGACTCAATTTGTTTTTTTTTAAACATTATCAAACTCTGTGCTTGATAAAACTAAGATACGTAATATTATTCAAACTCTTAGAAACTCCTTAAGCTCATAACTGATTCCAACTTGGGACATATATACTTGGACTCTACGATCCATATTCATGGTCCATACAAAGTGGAAAGTTTTAAGAATGGAAACGATACCTGATTGAACGAGCCAAAGATGCTAGGTATGCTTTGTGATATTTAATTCGCTTCATGTCTTGATCCAAGTCATATCCTCCTCCTTGATTCTCGTTTTAAGCATATCCTGCATGAAGTATCACAACCTAACTTCAATTATATATGTGATTCAATAGCCGAACATGAGATTCATGAGTAATAAATTAAATATTTCGACGAGTTTAATGAAGGAGATAATTCACCATTTTCAGTTACAAATATAGGTATGTTATTGTATCTCTTCGTAACATAATCAACAATCTCTTCCATGCCTTGCGGAACAACGTAAACTCCAGGCATTCCCGTCTGAAAAATCAGCTCGTTTAATTTAGTGCTATTATATATATATCACCGTATCAAACTAAGAATAATTTAAATAATTAACGGCGTGAGTAAGAATATATATACTGGATCTCCAATTGATGAACCATCTTTCTGTCCAGTAATGAGCAGAAACCCGCAAATTGCACGATTTTCACCATGGGTACAAAGAACATCAGTGTCCATGCATGTGCAGTTGGAATGAAGGCAATCCTTCACGAACCAAGTTGTATAATGGTTAAGCCCAATGAAGTCTGTGCTATTTTTTATAAGCCTTTTCTCTTCAGAGCTGAACTTTGGTAATTTCCTGCCGTGATACTCTCGCATTTCTATAGGGTAATCTCCATATACTAGAGGATCAAGAAGCCTGTATGTTCATTTACAATTATATTGTCCACATCAATTCATTAAACTAATGCAACTTGACCTTATCTGAGATATGGTGCTTTTATGAGCTAAGGTTTTTTAAAAAAAATAATAATAATGTTACAGCTTTCTGTTGGTAAATCCAATTATTGATATGAAATTGCAGCACGGAGGAGCCTTGGAGCAACGATAAAGTTGTCCCCATGTGATTTATAGATCACGGGTTCGAGCCGTGGAATCAGCCACTGATGCTTCAATCAAGGTATGCTGCCTACACCACCTTGGGATGCGGCCCCTTCTCAGACCCTGCGTGAATGCAGGATGCTTCACTGGGCGCCTTTTTAAAATTGCAACACGGTAATTTTAGGTAGTATTAAGTAAAAATAAAACTAAAAAAAAAATGAACATATACATTTTTAAAATCATGTGGATCCAATCATAGGATCATATGTACTTCCTCTGTTTCAATTTAAATGACACATTTCGCTTATCGAAATTCAATGTGACTAAACTTTGAAGCTAAATTAAATTAGTTCAACTTGGTATTTTAAAATTAAAATTTAGATAAAACAGCATGAAAAGTACTACTCCCTCCGTTTCAAATTAGATGAGGTGTTTTCCTTTTTAGTCTATTCCAAAATAAATAACACATTTCTAAATTTGGAAATAATTTAACTTTAACCTCTTCATTTTACCTATTTTATGAGAAGCTTTTATAACCACACAAATGTCATGGCCCCACAAAGCTTTTACCCCTTAAGCTTTTAAGATCACAAGTTTTAAAAGTCTTATTCTTTTTTTTAAACTCCGTGCCGAGTCAAACTACCTCATCTAAATTGAAACGAAGGAAGTATAAATTTATAATTTTTCTCATGTCAATATGATAATAAAATATATTTTAAAATGTTGGTCAAACTTTATGCAATTTGACTTTCGATAAGTGAAATATGTGATCTAAATTGAAACGGAGAGAGTATTATTATTACGTACCAGGCAACATGAAAGGCCAAGGCCCTAGTTGCAGCTTTGGTGTCAGCCTCATCATCTGTCATTGGCTTATACATGTAAGCGCTCGCCACCATCCCTATCATTCCACCTTGTTCTGTCTGTTTATAATATTAGTTTACTAAGTAGGGACTGTGTCAATTGACTCTAGAAAAGAAAAAAATAACACTTATTTTGGGACGGATGAAGAATTACTTGTATCACTTATTTTCCGGTTTCCGTTGTTATCTAAAATAAATATAAGACAAATTAATTTATATATAATTAGTGCTGAAAAATAAAAAGAAACAAGGATATATAAATACTTGCCTGGAATTGGTGACGATAGAGTTTGACAGCCTTTGCATGTGCCAATATTGAATTGTGGACAACAAGTAGAGGCTCCACGTCGGAATTACCAGAGTAACATTTCCCGAAAGGGGGCGAACAATGTGAAGGTGGGAACACACCTTTCAAATAGGCCATTTCCGCAAATAAATTAGGCTCATTCATAGTAGCCCAGTACTTCACTCTATCCCCAAAACTCTTAAAACATGTTTCTGCAAAGTGTACAAACTCTTCCCTACAAAGATAATCAACTAACTAATTAAGATTGAGAATGATATATATTTTCCTTTATTTTTAATAATTGCTATTAAACGACTCTTCTTTCTATCAGTTTTTCTTTCTAAACGTACTTCAATTTGTTTTCACTTGCTTAATGCATGATAAACCGTCCATATTATCTAAATTTAAATACTATGAACTAATCTATATATAGTCGGATTTAACTAGAGAAGAAACTTACTGCATAAGTGGACTGAGCCAGGCCCCATATCTGTCCTCAAATTCCTGAGGATAGTCATCATGGTGGATCGTCACAAATGGTGTTATTCCTGCAATTTATGTATTATCTATTTATATTGCACTCTAAGTAAGATTGTATGTGTTATAATTAAAAATATAAAAAAGAGGTGGCATTGAAAAAGGAGATTAACAACAACCTTTGAGTAAGAGATTATCAATGATATTGTTATAAAACTTGAGTCCAGCAGGATTCACAGCTCCGAACCTCCCTCCTGTTGGTCAGCTCCACCATATTTAGGAGTCAAAAGCATATTAGCATCATTTAAGGTAGCAATTAAGCATCTTATTAATGATAATATAAGATCATCAGTAACGGTGAAAGAAGTAAAAATGAGAGAAAAAGAAACACAACTTGGTAGAATTCTATTCCATGAAATGGAGAATCGATAAGCATTTACTCCAAGAGACGCCATTCTGTCAATGTCTTCCTACCATATCATTCGTTAAAACAAATTAAAAACATGTACAACATATATGTTTCAAATGTCAAAATAAAAAATGGGATGTAATTTAGTACCAAGTAACGATGGTAATGGTCGTCAGCTATGTCTCCACTTCCTCCATTGGGTATTCTTCCTGAACCAATTTAAGCACAAATTAATGGAGAAATGTAGTACTCATGCAGCTTCATTTTATATGATTGTACATGACCCGGCACGAAATAATTTAAGAAAGAAAGAAAGACTTTTGACATCCTTGAAATTTGTAGTCTTATTTATGCTGTGACATTCTTATGGTTACAAGAACATGTCATTAAAAATAAAATGGATAGGAAAGACAAACATTAGGGTACAAATGTGAAAGTTACCATTGATACGACAATAAACATCCCAGTTGCTAAGGCTTCTGCCATCTTCAACATATGCTCCTTCAATCTATAATACAGATATTCATTTACTAAGGATGTTATATATGAGAGCAGAGACAATTAATTAAGAGCTGTAAATTAAAAGTCAGAAATGTGTGTACTTGATAGGCAGAAGTTGATGTTCCAAAAAGAAAACCATCTGGGAATTCTGATCTTTTAACCTCTTCTTCCAACTCATTTCCTCCTTGGCCTATGATGTTCTTTGCAGAAACATGTTGCAACAGTAAGAGGAAACAAATGAAATAGGAGTTCTTAGTGGTGCCTATCTTCATTTTTCCTATATTCAAAGAATATCATAGGCCAAGGATCTTATATATCTCAGACAGCTAGCACGCATTAGTTGTGCCTATATATAGAATACTCTATTAGTTGTGCCTAAAAATAGATTAGTAGCACTTCCTCCGTTCACTTTTGTATTATAAAAATACATTTTTACTTTTATTTGTCACTTTTTAAATTATTTTCTCGAATCTATTAAAAATATGCATCAATTAATATGGGTATCATGGTAAATTACTAAATTATGCACTTTATTTATTTTTTTTTAAGGAATGTGCAAAGTCCATAATGGACAAATAAAAGTGAACAGAGGGAATAGTATGTATCTCACACAGCAAATTAATGACTTGCTTTTTTAAATATGTATATTTGCGTCACTTGTTATTATGATAGTAATACTAATATGTATTACGTTGAAATGATAGAAGATATTCTATTAAGATAAAACTAGTAGTAGTAGTTTATTTAAGTCTAAATACATAGACAGTCCCTTAAAATTATCATATTTGTTCACTTAAATGTCTCAACTGAGCTTGTTACCCATTGTGTGGTACCCCATCACCACAGCGTGAAAGTCCGGTCATTAGATTAATTAAAAAAAGGAATAATCATAATTGTGTGGTTAGATGAATAATATCTATCCATTCTTAGAGCCCGTTTGGATGGGCTTGTTGTGGGGCATTTGCATCTATACCCGCTTTTTGTGTAACATTTTAACTTGTGCCCGCTTTGTAAAAAAAATTGCAAGCGTACCCGCTTTTTCGCATAACTTCAGCACACGGGGCTGAAGTAGCAAAGGCAATCACGCAAAACTTCAGCATTCTAGTAGCCGGGCCTGAAGTTCAGCTCTAGAGCTTAAGTTTTTGTGTTGTAACTGGAAACTTCAACTCTAGAGCTGAAGTTTTTGTGTTGTAACTGGTAAACTTCAGCTCTAGAGCTGAAGTTTTTGTGTTGTAACTGGGAAACTTCAGCTCTAGAGCTGAAGTTTTTGTGTTGTAACTGGGAAACTTCAGCTCTAGAGCTGAAGTTTTAGATTTAACTTACCACAATAAAATTATCACAAAATTATATTTTCACACATTTAATTGATTATGTTTGGATATATGGCAATTTATAGGGACAGAGAAAGAAGTGTTGCTAGTACAATGCATTTCGCAGAGGAATTCCAATACCAAGATATATAGGAAATATATCGAAGCGGATAGTACATGCTATTTGATCTTAAAAACTTGCCGTAAACTTGAAAAATGAAGGGGAAGGTCCAAATCTGGAACGCCACTCGTTAACATCAAGCATAACAAGAGAATCATATACAGAATGATTATAAACATGAAAAGTTGAAAAACTATAAACATCTTAAAAGGAGATTATCCAAGATTTCCATTCTTTTAGGTTCTTCATGTAACCCCGAACTAACCAAATCTTAGGTGAAGCATATGGTGATGATGTAGAAGAATTGGATCTGATGGTTGGAATGGCTGCCGAGAAAATGAAAGAGGAGAAGGGGAGGAGAAAGGGAGCTGAAGTTATTTAAAAAGTGGGTACAAGTTAAAAGTTTTTAAAAAAATTGGTATAGATTAAATGGGGGCGACCAAATAGGGCGCTCCGTGCAATTTTTACGCTTGTTGTAAATTACTTTTAAGCCAAAAGCCATAAGTTAGGAATTCTAGCTTTTGGCTTTTTGCTTATTTTGGTCATTTTAGCTTAAAAACAAGTGCTTAAAAGCACTTTTTTACTTATCCAAACATTACCAAATGGCTTAAAAGCGACTTTGGCTTAAAAGCACTTAAAATAAGCCAATCCAAACGGACTCTTAGTCCATCGTGATTTTGGTTTTGAAACCTAAAAATAAAAAAAATATTGATATGGGACAATTTTATCTCTAATGGTCGTTACGCACATCCAAATTGAAATCGTCTACTATGTATAAATACATTGAACATTACTCCATCCGGTTCACTTTATTTGAGTTTTTGATTGTTTTCTCACATATTAAGAAATTCTACCTTTTAGCATTAATTAACAATATTGATCATATTAATCTTAATTTATTTATTGAAAATATAATAAATACTTATGGGTTCTTTACTTCAAGAATAATTTTGAATAAAAGAAATTAATTCTTTCTTAATATATGGAAAAAATTAAATATTGTGGAATTTGGGGAGGAAAAAAAAATTCACACCGGTGGAGTAGATGAAAATTAAATGGAGGTGATCCCCTTCCCATATCATGCTGGCCTTGTTTAACGGATTTGCACGTTTCTGATGATATTTTCCACATTAAAATATTCAAGTTAGAAATGCTTTTGAAGATTTCCTGACGCAACCAATAAATTAAAAGCATCTAAAGCTTTGGAAAGGGTGAGAAATTATGAGACCAAAAGTATTGAATAATGTGTGCAATTATTGTTCAACTCTCTTTGTGCTTCCGCGAGAAAAATTGTATACCGTCAAAATCAGAGGAGGATCGAAGGCCTGTCATAGGCCCGAGTTCAGGCAAGGTCAAGTTCGAGATCGGTGGACCAGAGGCAAGCTCGAAGACATAGTGCAATGCCCGAAGATAGGAGTACGAGGAATGCCAGGCCCGAGTATACTCGATCCCGGAATAGTACCGTTAGGAATTTATAACAGAATGAGCTAGATTTCTGCCACGTCCCCATAATCGTGGCACAAATTCCGGAATAAGATTGTACGATTCTGTACCAAGCGGATAGACAGCTGTATCAAGAATATTCCCTACTGTAAATAGATATATTCCTTGTTTAGAGTTCCCCTATTATATAAAGGGGACCCCAATCATTTGTAACATCATCTGATCACTTGGAAAAGAATATACTTTCTACTTTTTGCCTACTGTTCATCAGCATTATTCTTTAGCTCTACTGCTCTTGCTTTATTTTTCTTACTTTATTGCTCTTAGACCGTCTCGAGGTCACTGTCTCGAGGTCACTACTGCTGAGTTACATTGGTTTGATTCACTTGTCCCTTTCATTTCTACTTCATATTTCTTGATTATTAATTGGTATTGAACTAAATCACATATCTTTAAAACCACAAATCAAATTTAATTGTTACTCATATTTTCGAGGTAAACAGTTTGGCGCCCACCGTAAGGCCAAAGAAAATAGCGATTATTTCTTTACTGATTCTCGTTACACACGTTGTTTTTACACTTTTTCTTGTCGAGTTTTTTTGATTCTCAGGACGAAACATGTCTAGCACACAAAACGCACTTGTTCATACAACGAACGTCTTGGAGAAAACAGCAGTATAGGGGTCGGTGTACCACCAATAAACCCTGAGGAAGTGCCATGATTGTAGCTCCTTTGCTTGGCACTCGATTTTCATACTTTTGATTC
This sequence comes from Nicotiana attenuata, assembly GCF_001879085.1. Lineage (NCBI taxonomy): Eukaryota > Viridiplantae > Streptophyta > Magnoliopsida > Solanales > Solanaceae > Nicotiana > Nicotiana attenuata. The sequence continues at coordinate 87,829 of NW_017673564.1, forward strand.
TTTCAGCTTTGCTCAACAAATTTTGCATTTCTAGAATACAACATTCATCGTTTAATGCTTCTTCATGATTGTCTAGTTCAATTGGGGATGTGTCATTAGCACATTATTGCAAGCTATCCACTTCAAGTTCTCCATCCTTATTCACAATTTGCTCAGAAAAATATTAGCATAAAGAAAAACGTGCATGTTGGAATTTCTCTTACAGCTAATATTCTGAATTTCACAAAATCGCAAGTAGTAATGAATAAGGAACATGTCAAGAGTCTTACCAAGACAGTTGCAACCAAAGGAAATAAGATAACCAAAAATTGATCTTTCCTCCTTCCCATAGCTCAGACAGAGTTTCATTCAAGATAAGATCCAATGAAAATTATTAAAGCGCATATAAGCCAATGATGACAATTTATGGAAAAATGATGCTTTCTTTTCAAGTCTGCTTTTAACTGAGGCGCCAAACTAAAAATGTGAGAGATCATGTTTGCTGCAAGGAAATGTCAAACAAATACTATTAAAACTCACATCGATGATCACTCTAAATGCGTCATTTACTAGAAAAATAGCCTATGCAAAAGTAAGGATAATCATCAATATATATATATATATATATATATATGTATATGTACCTTCCAAGCTTTTGAGTCTTAGGAATAATCGAGTATCTCCATATGCACAAGTTACCGAGGCATCAAGATTAAACAACCTTCTCAGATTTGAATGGAATATAGAAACTTTCATCAAGATAAAGGATATAAGAAGTAATTTTCTTCACAAATTATCTTAAGCTCACAACTATATAAAAGGAATGCATGCATGCTTGCTTATCCTAATGCTTATACAAATGACATGGTTCATGCAAGATATTCGTTCTTATTCAAATCTCTAAGTCAAGGATAAGATTAACACCGAACATAATAGTAGCATGTTGCAGCAGGTCGACTCAAGCAATATGTAGTTGTACATATCATACTATATTTACCCAAAAAAATATTACTAGATACGCATCACCTTATAAAGCATCCGAAGGAACTTGAATAGCCTTTAGTCATATCAATCACTTAAGCTTTACCATCATGTGTAATAGTTCCTTCATCATTTATAGAGAATGTATGAACTTTGAAGCATCTTTAAGCATGTGCCTTGACCAGCCATTATGCAAATTTCATTTATCCCTTTTTATGGTTGGACTCAGAATTCCTGCAAAACATATTAATTTATTTTTGGTACTCAAATCTTTTTGGGTCCTTCATGGTTAGTAGATTGAATAATTCGAGATGCATGTAACTGTTTTGATCTCCAAACATATTTTGATCTAACATAACTTTTGGCATAATTACATGCAAATACTTTATGTCCAGAATTGCCACAATAGTGGCATGTAATATAAGAGTGTTTACTTGCAGTTGCCTTATTAGTTGACTTGGAGCTTTCCTCAGTCAACTTGTTCAAAGCAGGACGTTTACCAGTAGATCCCTTTTCAGTCGACTTATAGTTGTTAAGCCAAGGAGACGACTTTGATCGATCAAAGCAGTGGCTGGGGGATTTGTGCAAGCTGCTAATTTGTTTGCGAAGCTTAAAATTTTCTTCTTGAAGTAAGTTATTCTCCACCAGATATTCTTTAAGCTGAATATCCCACTCATTCTTTTCATTTCTCAACTTGTTGTATTCTTCAAGTTGGATCTCCCAATCTTTCTTCTCATGTGTCAACTTCTTATATTCTTCAAGTTGGATTTCCCAATCTTTCTTCTCATGTGTCAGCTTCTTATATTCTTCAAGTTGGATCTCCCAATTCTTCTTCTCCTTCCTCAACTTATGATATTCATTTAGAACTTTCTTAAAGTCCTTGAAAACCAATTCTATATCATCCTGCAATTCATCACAGTTATCACAATACGTAATAGGAGTGTGACATACCTTGTTAGTTTCTCCCATTGCCATGAAACATTGATTCTCCATTCTTTCGTGATAGTTTTCTTCTTCAGATTCATCCTCGTCGCTCCAAGTTGAGATTCTATGATTTTTCTTCTTGAGGCTGGGACATTTTAATTTCATATGTCCAGGTTTACCACATTTATAGCAGCATATGTTATCTTGTTGTTGAACCTCATTCTTCCAATTCTTTTGATGATTCTGGATGGATTGAGATTTTCTATTCTGCTTCTTTCTACTCTTCCTTTTTCTCGTCCTGGGTATCACGGCCACGTCTTCTCGATTTTCACCATTTTTGGATTCTTCAAGAGTTGACGTGGATTCAATTTCCTTTACTTTGTTGGCGTCCCTGTGGATATTTTCCAATCTGTCCCATATACTTTTAGCAGTCTCACAGGTGGATATTTTCTCATATTCTTCTTCACTAATCGCACAATAGAGCATGTTGATTGCTCTAGCATTTGTTTGCATAATATCCAACTCTTCTTTTGTATAGTCAAATATGGATTCCCTTTGTACAAGCTTCTTTCCATCACTGTTGTTCGGAATAGGTCTTGATCCATTCTGAATAACTAGCCAGGCTCGATAATCTATTGATTGGGCATAAGCCTTCATTCTTTCTTTCCAATGGCTATAGTATTGACTATTGAAGTACGGCGGCATTCTTGTTGAGTATCCCTCTTGAAGTACGGTTCCAATAATTTGATGACCTGCCATGGATCTGTTCTCACTTTCTGTTAATCAAAAAAAATAAAGATGTGAGACCTGCTCTGATACCAATTGAAAGTACAAGAGGGGGGGGGGAGTGAATTGTAGCCTTTCTAAATTTCTAGTCGACTATTCTTCAGCCCTAGTCGACTTATGCGGAGACAGCCTGCACAGAGCTGTTAGTTCTTTCGATTTAAACCAAGTATTAATCACAGTAAACAGTAAAGGAACAAAATATAATACGAGAGCGATAAAGTAAATGACACCAGAAATTTTATACTGGTTCGGAACCAATGTGGTATCCTAATCCAGTCCTCTTGGGTTGCAAGAGTGTTATCTGCTAGAGCTCTTCGTAAATTGAATTGAGTACAGCCTTTGTGATTTTCAGCGATCACCACCAACACTGACAGGGTTGGTTTTCACTCGCTCACCAACAACGACCCTTTGGTTTTCACTCACTCACCAAAGAAACGAATAATGACACAACCTCTAGGACACACTGCCTCTCCAATATTTTTCTGTCTCTCTTCTCTCTTTTGGGTACACAGTAAATCTACTAAAGTGAATTACAATGCTTCTTAAGAGTAGAATAAAGAACTTGTAGTTGGATAGACAATTGTATAGAAGGCTGCGTGCTTTCTTCCTTCATCGAGCTTGTATATTTATAGCCCTCTCAACTTGTTATGGCTATTGCATAAGCCAAGGGAATTTTTAATATTCTCGCGATCTTCGTTGCATCCATTGCTTCCTTGAATCTTGGAGTAATATCTGTTTCCATATCTAGCCTTGATATTAATTTGGTCATGCCATGAGATCCTCCTTCGAACCAATATGATTTGTGGTTTTTTGTCCAAGGTTAGATTGCTTCTTATTATCTTGGACATAATATAGTCTTTGTCTTGAAATCCTTTCCTTGTGGGTCTCTCCTTAATTGCAGAACATGATAATCTTTCTTTTCTGATCTTTCCAACTATGGCCACTAAGTCTTTGAATATTGATATTCTTTTGTGCACCTGGTAGACATTCCTTAATAATTGTAGGTAAGAATCTTTGCTTAAAATCTTCTGATAGTCTTAGATAGATTGGCAAGGCTCCTTGTATCTTGATAGAAATAGATATTCCTTGATTTGTTTCCTTGTATGAAATCTTCAACGGCTTCCTTTTCTTCTACAAATTGTGGTAAATATCCTTTTTGAATTTACTTTCCTTGCTAACTAATATTCTCTTTAGTTGTCCAAAGTTCTTTCCATAATATAGAATATACTATACCCATAATATATTTTCTTTCCATAGAAAATATATTCTTCTCCCATTATATTAAAAATATTCCTTTCTTGATCTTGGAAAATAATATCTTTCCATAATATAAATTTTACTATACCATAATATATTTTCTTTCCATAGAAAATATATTCTTCCTTGGCCTTGAAATATCTTTCTTCTATAAAATAATAGATCTTCTCCATAATTTTAGCAACTTTCTTGAAAATATTTCCTTCCATAATTTCCATAGATTCTTCTTCCAATATTGTAGTAAGCCATCCAATATTTGAAACTTGATTTTCAAATATTATTCCTTCTATGATGCTTGGAGATTAACTCTCTGAAAATAATCTTCCTTGATAAATTCTTAACATGATATTCTCTTTCCCGTATTTGTCTGGATCTTTACCATCATCTTCTTTTATGAATAAACCTGTGCAAAAATAAGAATACCACAAGTGTTCTTTGATTAATAATTATGTTGGTTTGTTATCATCAAAATTAATACGTGAAACCTTGAAGCTAACAGATCCAAGGGTCAATTTTCGAGATTACTGTGTGCCACCCATATTATTAGAGTATTATGGCACCCGAAGCCCGCAACTAGCTTCTGCTTGTGTGCGTGCGGCCCCGCACCATCACCCCGCCATCTCCATACTCGTCCCGCTGAACCTGGGCTTTGATACCAGCTGTTGGGCTAAACTAGCCCAAATACACTCTTAATATGGTGTGATATTGTCCGCTTTGGACCAAGCCCGCACGGTTTTCCCCAAAAGACCTCCAAAGTTCTCATTTGAATATTTGCTACTACAACCAAGATCTGCACCGACGGCCGCTCACGCCCAGGCTCACGCCCAAGGTTTTGCAGCGACCGCCGCGCCCTCCTACTCATCGGGGCCTGGCACTTGCCCCGACGGCCGGGTGTAGGTCGCGCGCTTAAGCGCCATCCATTTTCGGGGCTAGTTTTTTGGGCTAGTTTAGCCCAACAATATCAGAGCAAGGTTCAGGTTTCTACATATAATCTAGGGTTAAGATATCTTCATCATCTTCAATAAAGTACGAAGTAGAGAAATTTGACGGAGGTTCTAGTTTCAGTCTATGGAAGATTAGGATAAAATCGTCCCTGGTGTTACAAGGATTATGGAAAGCAATTGATGAGTATTTTTCTGAAGATATGAAAGAGACAAAGAAAGAAGACCTGAAGGAGAGGACTTTGAGTGTGATCTTCATGAGCGTTACAGATAGCGTTCTTCGGGAAATTGCTGAAGAAACTTCTGCAGCAACGGCATGGAAGAAGCTGGAAGATCTGTATTCTAAGAAATCGCTGACAAACCACATCTACCTAAAAAAGAGGTTATACAATCTCCGTATGAACGAAGGTACACCTGTTAAAACTCACCTTGATGAGTTTAATTCAATTATAATGGACCTGAAGAATGTGGATATCAAAATTAAGAGTGAGGATCAGGCCTTGATTGTGTTATGTTCTTTACCACAGTCTTATGATACTTTTGCCGATACACTGCTATATGGGAAAGACAACATTTCACTAGAAGATGTTAGTATTGCACTAAAATCTAAAGAGTTGAAAAAGAGCTTTCCAGACAGCAGACTTGAGGGCGAGGGTCTTGTGATTAGAGGAAGAACACAACAAATGGACTTTAACAAGAAAAAGTCAACCGCAAGATCAAAGTCTACAGCAAGGAAGCAACACTGTTATGAGTACGGGGAGCAAGGTCACTACAAGAGAGATTGTCCTAAGCTGAAGGAGAAAAGAGGGAAGCAGAAAATAGATAATTCGACAAATATTGTTGACACTGGCAATAATTCTGATGATAGTGACTATGTAAGGGAAGTTTGTGCTGTGAGTTCTAGTCATGGGCAAAATTCTTGGGTTCTTGATTCTAGTGCTACTTTCCACATGTGTCCACATAAGAATTGGTTTGCAACTTACAAACAAATGAGTGGGACTGTCTATATGGGAGATGATAACCCATTACCAGTAGAGGGGGTTGGTAACATCAAATTGAGAATGTTCGACGGAATTATCAGAAACATTGAGTGTTGGCATGTTCCTCGGATAAAGAGAAATTTGATTTCCCTTTCGACTTTGGATGATTAAGGGTATAAATTTCACTCCGAGAATGGAATACTTAAAGTGTGTAAAGGCTCAATGGTAATCATGAAGGGTAAACTACATTCTAAATTATATCATCTTCAGGCCAGTGTAGTTGAAGGGGAAGTTGCTGTAGCTTCTGGGAAAAATGATCTGAATCAGTCTCAGTTGTGGCACTTACGACTTGGCCATATGAGTGATAATGGATTGTCTTTGTTGAGTAAGCAGAATTTGCTGAATGGGTACAAAAATCAAGTTTTGAATTTTTGTGAGCATTGTGTGTTTGGTAAACGGACAAGGGTAAAGTTCATCAAGAAGGCCGAGCACAAGACCAGAGACAAGTTAGATTATATACACTATGACTTGTGGGGTCCAAACAGAGTTCCCTCCAAGAGTGGTGCCAAGGATTTTATGACTTTGATTGATGATTACTCAAGGATGGTGTAGGTGTATTTTCTGAAAACAAAAGATGAGGCATTTTCGTTATTTGTTAAATGGAAGACGATGGTTGAGAGGCAGACGGAAAGAAAAGTTAAGCGTCTTCGAACTAACAATAGGATGGAATTTTGCAATTCTGAGTTCGATAATTTCTGCAGCAGGGAGGGCACAGTGAGACACCGCACTTGTGTCGGAACACTACAACAAAATGGTGTTGCAAAACGTATGAATAGAACACTTTGTGATAGGGCACGGAGCATGCTTTCACACTCATGTGTTAGCAAAGATTTTTGGGCTGAAGCAATCAATACAGCTTGTTATTTGGTCAATAGATCTCCATCCACAGCTATTGAGTTCAAAATCCCTTTTGAGGTATGGTCCGGTTCGCCTGCTGATTATTCAAATTTAAGGATATTTAGTTGTCCTGCTTATGCTCATGTGAGGGATGGAAAACTTGAGCCGAGGGAAAAGAAGTGATATTTCTAGGGTATACAACTGGAGTGAAAGGTTATAAGCTGTGGTGCACAGATCAAAAGTCTCCAAGGCTAATATCAGTAGGGATGTAACATTCAATGAATCTGCGTCACTGGACAGTCAGAGGGAGAAGGCAATAGCAAAAACAGATTGTGGTGTCAGTGACCACATAGAGCTAGAAATTGAATCTCCACTAGCTCAACCCAGTAGTTCTAAAGTAGAGGAAGTGGAGGAGGTACAAAATATTGATCAAGACGATAATGTTGATGCACCTGCGCAACAACAATCATATAGCATTGCAACATGCAGAGAGAAGAGAGTGATCAACCGACCGCAAAGGTTTGCAAACGTAGTTGATGGGAATCTTCTTGGATGTACGAATCCAGTGGGATTTGCTTTTGCAGTTGCAGAGATCGTTGATGCATTTGAGTGTTATAGCTACTTAGAAGCTATTCAGAGTACATAACCAAATCGACGGATTAGTGCTATGGCTAAAGAGATTGAGTCTCTTAACAAGTTTAGGCGTTACCTAGACTTGGTTGATGTGTGCGGAAATGGATAGAGCCCTTGCGAGGGCTGAGGGCAAGGTAGAGAGACGTTGTTCCTGTTGATAAAGAGAATTCAAGCCAAGGGGAAGATTTGTTATTTGTGGCTTGAATTATTTCCTTGTATTTTAGGAAACCCATAATCCCTATAGGTTTAGGAAAACCCATTGTCCTAATAAATTTGGGAAAAGAAAACCTATAGTCCTTGTCAAATTGGGGAACCTTTCTCATATATGTTTGGGACCTTTTGGGATCTATATATAGGGGTTGCAGTTGGGGATCCTAGAGATTGTATTGTGCTTTTCTTCTCATTCATAGTGGAAAACTCTCTCTGCTTTTGCCCCGAGAATTAGGCTTAGCCGAACCTCGTTAAATCCTTGTATTGATTTTTCTTCTCTATTTGCGTTGTGTGTGATTGTGTGTTAGTTAACCACGATATTCCTCAACAGTTGTTATAAAACTTAAGAAAATATTGTTTTTAATATCTTCAGAAAGACAACTAAAGCAATTGATACTATCTAAAAAAGCAGTCTGGCGTATTAAGCTTCCGTTATCCGTAGGATTCGGGAAAAGGCCAACTTATAAAGGTTTATTGTACGCAGCCTTATTCTGTATTTTTGTAAGAGACTGTTTTCGCAGTTCAAACCCGTGATTTCCTGATCACATGACAACCACTGATACTATCTGTTCCAAATAAAAACCGCGCGTGTTCATGTCAGAAGGTTAATTAAATAGATATACCTGTTTATTAACAATAATAATGTAAAACATAAAGGAGAGAGAACTCCTTGTTGGTTCAATATACTCTTTCCTGTCCCTCTCCATAAGTCCAACAACCTTCATTAAAGAAAGTGTCAATGCATCACAATTGTGTGGTACCTCATCACACCACAGGAGGTGAAAACCCGGTCATTAGATTAATTAAAAAAAAAGGAATAATCATAATTGTGTGGTTAGATGAATAATATCTCTCCATTCTTTAGTCCGTCATGATTTTGGTTTTGAAACCTAAAAATAAAAGAAATATTGATATGGGGCAATTTTATCTCTAATGGTCCTTACGCACATCCAAATTGAAATCGTCTACTATGTATAAATATATTGAACATTACTCCATCCGATTCACTTTAATTGAGCTTTTGGTTGTTTTGTACATATTAAGGAATTTCACCTTTTAGCATTAATTAACAATGAAATTAATCATATTAATCTTAATTTGTTCATTGAAAATATAATAAATACTTTTAGACTCTATATTCCAAAGACAACTCTAAAAAAAAGAAGGTAATTTTTTCTTAATATCTGAAAGAAAAAAAAAAAATCACACCGGTGGGAGTAGATGAAAATTAAATGGAGGTGATCCCCTTCCCATATCATGCTGGCCTTGTTTAATGGATTGCACGTTTCTGATGATATTTTCCACATTAAAATATTCAACTTATAAATGCTTTTGAAGATTTCCTGACGCAACCAATAATTAAAAAGCATATCTAAAGCTTTGGAAAGAGTGAGAAATTATGAGACCAAAAATATTTAAAAATGTGTGCAATTATGGTTCAACTCTGTTTGTGCTTCCGCGAGAAAACCTTGCACATTGAGTTGGCTTATCTCCTCTATCTGAAGTCAATAATTTTTTGAAGTTCCAATTCACATTAAAGGTGGATTGGTTCACTACCAAAATTATGCAGATGATTACTCCCTACTATCCGCGATGATTGATCAATTTGCTTTTTTATTTTAGTTCAAAATAAGTGTTCATTTATATAATCGAACAATTTATTTTCCAAAATTACCCTTATTTATGTATCCCTAAAAAGTCATTTACTTCTCACATTTGAGAAGAGAAGTAAGTACTAGTACTATATTATGGTGCAACATTTAATGAAGGGTAGTTTAGTCACACTAACTATTTTTGTCTAAAATTTAGTATTTCCTTAATGGGTGTGCCAAAAATAAATTGGTCACTTATTCTGGACCGGAGGGAGAGTATAATGTAAGAATCGTAATATATGAATTAGTAATCACTAATCACACTAATTATTGAATGCATATGTATTTTTTGCGAATGTTTATTGATTCATCAAATTAAAAAATGAGATATATAGAGTTAATCAACGTATGTATATGTTATCCGAATGTTGAATTTAGTATAAAATAATTTCATAAATGCCATGTAAAATATGCTATTGCTTAGTTGGAAACGAAATGTCGTCAACCAAGGAGTGTCAAATTTTGAACCCAGACTAATTTTCGAATCTGTGTAAGCGGATGACGCGTAAGCGAATTATAGTGGTGTACAATATTTTAGGAATAATTTAGAGATTTTGTAACGCTTAGTATCCTATGATTTGAGATATTATACTCACCTCCCTTAGATTTGACTTTTTATTACCAAACCAGTTTTAAATGATTTGACGTAGTTTTCCTTATGTACTACTAACTCTAATTGCAATGTCCTTCATTACCTGAAAAGGAAAATAAGAAAGAGAAAGAAGAGGGTGGTTTAATTAATTAAAAGAAAAAGCCTCAGACCGTTGAAAAACTACAAGTAGCTAGGAATAAGTTGAAGTACATGTCAAAAAGGAGAATTTGAATAGAACAATTTAAATTTAATTTGGATTACTCTAACTGGATTCATAAGAAATAACAGAGGAGGGGAGCTAGAGGGCACAAAGTGGTTCATCCGACTCCCTTTCGCCGGAAAATTACATATTATATATAAGAATACTCCTCTTTGGCCTTTAGACTCGCTTCGGCGACTTCGCCCTTTAAGTGTCACGATCCAATTTTCCCTCCGTTTGGGTATCGTGATGACACCTAGTCTTAGGGACTAGGTAAGCCTAACTCATACTGAAATACAACAATAATAAATGAAATTTAACAGTCTCGAAGCAGAAATCTCTACAAAATTTATAATTCCCAAAATCCGGTAGTACAAGTCATAAGCTTTACAGAGTTTCGCTACAACTTCTAAACACAACCGTATGGAAATAAGTACAACAATGTGAATATAAAATATGAAGGTGGCTCCGAAGCCTGCGAACGCAGCAGCAGGGTTAACTTGAGTCTCCTCGGCAAGAATCCGCACAGCTACTATCGAACAATACCTGGATCTGCACAAAAAATGTGCAGAAGTGTAGTATGAGCACACCACAACGGTTCCCAGTAAGTATCAAGACTAACCTCGGTGGGGTAGTGACGAGGAACAGTCAAGACACCCACTAGTCTAATGCGCAGAACAAGTATAAGTATAGAAACAACCGAACATGATATCTATATGAAGACTAAGCGATGTTGCTAACACTATAGTAACTACAATAAGGAAGGAAAACAACAAGTAACAGCGGAACACCATAATAAAGCACATAAAAGTGAACGAAAATACAACCCAAATCCGAAATCACAAATATAGTAAGGACAAATCATAACTCAGCAACTACGGCAGTTTTCACATTAGGTCATAGCCAACAAACTTCAATCAATTTCAAATCCTTCAGTTGATAAAAATATTTCGAAATATATTCCTTCAAGTAAATATTTTTCCAAAATAGTTCTCTAAAAATGAGTACCTTTCAAATATAACCCTTTCAAATAAATATCCTTCAAATATAATTCACCCTGTGATACCTTATCTCATAATCATACAATACGGTTCTCAATACCTGAATCCTAACACTTGGCATCCTGTGCCTTCATCACACCTCATAATTATACTGACAAGTCACGTGCCCCAAAGAGTCATTTTCACATGGAAGGCAAGTAAAGAAGGATGTGCGTCTATACTCAGCAATATCAAGGAGCCTCCTATCCGATAAGGATGTTTAGCCACGTGTATGATTGTGCAAATGTCCTAATGTAGTTCGTACCAGCTAGTAAGTATAAGGAACAAAACGAACAGCACATATAATGTTTACACAGGGATAGGATCAATGACACTACAGCTCAGAACACAGTGATATTAACAGGGGATCTCCTAGGATACCGTCCCGTAGTCCCAAACGTAAATGTACAGAGGATCTCCCGGGATACCGTCCCGTAGTCCAGATCATAAATGTGCAGGGGGATCTCCCGGAATAGCGTTCCGTAGTCCCAAAGTAAATATCCAGTACAGGGGATCTCCTGGGATACCGTCCCGTAGTCCCAAACATAAATGTGCAGGGGGATCTCCCGGAATACCGTTTCGTAGTCCCAAAGTAAACATGCAGGGGGATCTCCCGGAATACGGTTCCGTAGTCCCAAAGTAAATATCCAGTACACGGGATCTCCCGGGATACCATCCCATAGTCCCAAACATAAATGTGCAGGGGGATCTCCCGGAATATCGTTCCGTAATCCCAAAGTAAACATGCAGGGGGATCTCCCGGAATACCGTTCCGTAGTCCCAAAGTAAATATGCAGCGCAACCAACAGAAACAACAGTTACATCACAGTAGAAAACTCGTACATCACCACAATACGTATAACAACAACAATGACAATAATACAAGGTACGACAAGTAAGTCAACTCAAGAACTGTAAATCACAAAGAAACGGTAGAACCAGCTCACAAGGAATAACCACAGAAAAAATGCTGGCATAAAGGGAACAGTTCAACAAAAGGGAAAACTACCATGTAGGAACGACCCACAATATACAAGTCAATAATAAGGAATTCAACACGAGTCCAGTAGTCCCAAATAAAGGCAAGTCAACAAAGATATAGGTTATCTAAACTCCTTTTGAGGTTGGAAAGTTACGAGGATATTCGATAATTCATTTAAGGAAAGATGATCTTAGCTTCACTTAAGACTAAACAATTTCAGGAGGGATAATCATAATTCTCAAATAAGACAAACAGCCATAAAAAGATAGCATGACAATATGAGAGGCGAAATTCTTCAGTTAAGTCAAATAGGAGTCAATTAGGCAATAAGAGTGAATCATGAAACAATTAATTCCAATTAAGCGTGTAGAGGCGAAACTAGTAAATAGGAAACTCAGTCATATCAAGAATAACTTCATACATAGTGAATATAAGAATCTAAGAACCCTAAAGGCCAATTTCCCACAAATAAGTCCACACCTCGCGTACACGAACTACAATAACATAGAAGACTCAAATCCTAAGGGGAATTCCCCCACACAAGGCTAGGCAAGATACTTACCTCAAGGACGACAAACCGATACTCTAAAATGCACTTCTCGAGTGAAAAGACCTCCGGACGGCTCAAATCAAACCAAAATAACTTCAAGGCACAAATAAAACACATAAGAAACTATTTCAGATCATAAAGTCTCAATTTTTAACAAAATCCAAAAATTGGTCCAAATGTCGACCCCCGGGCCCGCACCTCGGAACCCAACAAATTTTACAAAAATGAATACCCATTCCGATACGAGTTCAACCGTACAAAATTTATCAAATTCCGATACCATTTGGTCCCTCAAATCATGATTTTTCATTTTGAAAACTTTCTTCAAAAACCAACATTTTTCTCAACTCAAAACACAAATTAAATGATGAAAATGAAGATAAAATCATAGAATATGTTAGATTCTAGGTGAAGAACACTTACCCAATCGATTTTCTTGGAAAACACCAAAAGAAGCTCCCAAATCCGAAGTTTAAAGCTCAAAAATATGAAGAAATGGCCAAACCCTCAACTTATATGATTCTACCAGGACTTCCGCATCTGCGGTCTAAACCGCATATGCGAGACCGCATTCGCGAGAGAGAGTCCGCATCTGCGAACTCAGGTGACCAGGCCGGGGACCGCATCTGCGGATATACAGCCGCATCAGCGACACGGCAGAAGCGAAAAGGGGAATCGTAGGAGCGAGATTTCACCGCAAGTGCGATAGCTGGACCGCAGAAGCGGCCTTCGCACCTACGTGCCAGCCTCCGCAGAAACGAGCAAGCTCCCAAGCCTTCATGACCACAGAAGTAGCCAGGCTCACGCAGAAAGGGAGCCGCACCTACGCTCTAAGGTCGCAGGTGCGAAAACACCAGAAATCAGACATGTTCAAAACCATGCAAAATATTCGAAACTCGTTCGAAACTAGGGCTGTCCAACGGTACGGGACGGGACGATATTTAAGCGGGACGGTGGCGGGACGGGACAAAACGGGACGGGACAAACGGGACGAAACGGTCGGCCCATCCCCTCCCGCTAACAAACGAGATGGGACGGGATGGTGTCGATGCCCCCTTTTTCTCGCGAAATCGGGTTTATGACATTTGGGCGGATAACTCGTTTCCTTTTGGGAATTGGGTTTGAATTGAAGAGTCGCCACCTAATGATTAAGTGCATTAGGACACTAAGAAGAAATTTGATTTAGAAAACCAGAGAATGGGTAAGGGCTTGAAATTATCTCGAGGGGAAGGTGTTAGGCACCCCTCGAGATCCACTAGTGTGGTTCCCGGCCATGCTATAATTGTGACTTTAAGTGCAAACAACAAGTAGCCAAGCAAGAATTACAAATACGAGGAGGTTTTCACATAATGGCTACAAGCAATTGAAAGAAGTTAAAGAAGTTGAAGTTTGGGAAGAAAGCAGTTTTTTTTTTTGAAATTCTGAAAATAAACAAGTAAAGGAAAGGGGGTTTTCACATAATTACTGCAAATAATTGAAGTAAAAAAAAGGTTAAAGAAGCTGAAGTTTGAGAAAAAAAGCAGTTTATAAAAATAAACAAGTAAAGGGAGGGGGGTCCTAGGTTTATAAATAATATGGATCACCCCACACAACACCCGGTAACCGTTTATATACGTGGTGTTATCGCGTGGTCATCATATCCATATCTACCCTTTCCCACCCCGTTAAGGTATTAAACGCTTAATGGTCTCGTTTTCTTATTGCATGCTACTACCCGGCCCAATCCTATCAGCCCCGGAGGTATTTGGGACTACTAATCCTAAAGGGAGACGTGAGGTTTTATAGTTTCAAAGGACAAAATTCTAAGGCGTCAATCAAAACACATACATAACAAATATGGGGAAGAAGCACATAACAGATAGAAAGGCTCAAACAAACCTCCTTAAAAACAAAGAGAAGTATATAGTTTAGCATGTCTTTACACGTACTGATTAGGGTCTGTTTAAACTTAAAAGTTGTGGCGGACTGATCTATTACATATTTCAGATAAGAAGCCCAAATCAGGCCTGCTGGTTGTAGTTAATAAAAATCTGATTCAATTTATAAGTTATCCTATGGCTTGCCTAAGTGTTAGACGAAAACCTATAGGCATGATATCTATAAGTTTCAGAAAAGAGGTTCGCTGATTTAGGAAGAGAAGTTTTCAATTACAGGAGTATAAATTTTGTGGTCGTTATTGTTACTACTGATTTTAGACTTATAAGCGAATGGACGATTTAGAATTAGTTGATAGTTCCTATAGGCATGCTGTCTAGGCGTTATTGATTTTAAAACATTTTTTTACACTCGAAACAAGAGCGCAGAAGTCTTATAGGCATGGTATCTAAATGTTGTTTAGTTTAAGATCGTATAAACAGGTTTGCCTAGTGATAGATGCAGATGCAAAATTCAGGAAGCCCTATAGGCATATTAATGATATGCAACATTTCAGAGATGACTTATAGACATGGTCTCTGCATAATGCAGAAGTGCAGAACCTATAGACATAGTTTCTATATGAAATGCAGAACCTACTGATCACGCCCAACTCTAGTCCTAAAAAGGATAAGCGGTCGCTGCAAATATAATCCGGTCTAAAAGTCCGGAGTCGAATCCCACAGAGAACTATGGCTTAGCTGTATCTGTTTAATATCACCAAGAAGACAAGATTGAAAATAAATAAACAGCTGAAAACTAACTACGCTTTAATTGTAAACAATTAGAATAAAGGTCTAAGGTAATGGTTTCCCCCGTTATTGATTTCCTTGGTTGTATGTTTCTTATAGCGTTGACTTAGTTACCTCTATCAATCATGAACTCTCCAGCTATCATAAATCTCTCTCAAGCAATTATGATAATTTACTAGACGCACTCTCTCAAGCTATGCTAGCTAGATTCGCATTACAGTTCACTTAGATTGTACCCGAGGTATCGTTATCTCTAATCCAACCTCTAAACCCTCGGTTATGACTCTCGCCTATACTCCGGGAGTGATGTTGTTCAAACAACTACCTAAATATGCACTCTCTCTCAAGCAGATACATAATAATAGGAACGGCTAATTGAGGATCCTTTCAATTAACCACAATCAAAACATAGTTGAACAAATAGAGATTAAACTAATTCAAATCTATATTACTTATAACAACCAATTCATCCCCAACGGGTTTCACCAAAACCTTAGATTAGAAAAGTTAGCTACTCATGAAAATAACAAAAATCACAAAAGAATTCATATTCAAAGGTAAAAGAACAAAGAAGAAGATTAAAGATTGATGCCCAATGATCCTCCTTGCCTCTTGCCCTTCCTTCTGATGTTTTTCACTTCCAAAACTCATTCTCTTTCGCTCTTGGCCGGCCTCCCTCATTTAATATAGGGTTTAGGGCTTAAAATCCCATGTTTTGCACTTTAGTCCCTGAAATTTACGCGTCCTGCCGCGGTCCCACCGCGGTTACGCCAGGACCGCGGCCAGAATGGTCCTCTGAATCTTTGGTAATGTTCTGCCGTGGTCCTACCGTAACCGCGGTTTTTCACCCTATTCCATTTGGAATTTGGAAAAACGTAAAACATGAAAGTTATAGCCATTTGAGTTAGCTTTCCAACTATATATTGTGGAGCCCAAATGGATTTCTGAGCAAAAAGTTATGTCTATTTTAATAGACAGTGTGCAATATGCCTCATCGAGTCTTCGTTTGTTCTCAACTATCAAATTTGACCCCCGAACACGATCCCGACTTAATTTCTTGAGCTTTTACTCAGACTTCAAAGCTTCAAATCACTTAAATCCATTCCATAACATATATATAGCTCGGAATCACTCCTACAAGGCATAAAACACACAATTAGTGCAAAACACTAGCGATTAAAACGCAAACTGAATTAAAGTGCAGTAAATTAGAGTGTAATAAGCGACTAAAATACGTAATTATAGCCTATCATCAACACCCCACACTTAAACCATTGCTCGTCCTCGAGCAATCAAACTACACTTTTTTTATAGACACGACCTTTTTAAACAATTCTCCTAACTCATCACACCAAGAGTATTTAAAATAGACTAAGCACAAAAGTGTAACATCTTCATCTCAAGATTTGACTCACAAGTACCACACGTTATTCACAACTCACCCACTTACTCTAATATAGAGGTCACTGACATTACCTTTCCTTCATGAATCAAGTGCCCTCACACAACAAAAGAGAGTAGTTCCACACAATAAAATTTAAGAACACTTAGGAACTCAAGATAGAAAGAATTCACTCACTCTCAGAAATAACATTCATATGCCACAAAAGATGCACCATAAGCTTGCCCGTAGTGTACTACTCCAGTAATCGAGCTCATTCAATCTTGGATCAATTAGGACTTTATTTGGTTGTAATGTAGGCTACGGGACATACATTTAGATATAAGAGTGACTACACCTCCCTAAGCGATTTAATACATACATTTTAACATTTAAACCCCATACTTATTTCAAACCAAAATTCCACCTTCACATCAATGTAAATTACCCCATTCTTCTTTAAGCACACTTACGTCAAGAGCCACCGCTTATCAAGGATTTTTTTTTTCACAACAATCCAACTATATTTTTTTTCAATTCAAGTGGCTCTTCCTTTTTCAAAACAGTGCACCTTTCTCCTTATTCAATTAGTTCCACTCAAAAGCCAAACCAACCACCCCACACTTTAACTTTTACATAAATCATCACAGTTCAAGTGCTTATGAGAGGTTAAAAGGTTCAAATAGATAGTCCATTCAAACAAATGGGTAAGGCTTGTAATGTGGTTGCCAAAGAAACAGGATTACAGGCTCAAAGGGGTTAACTACGATACTTAACAATTAGGCGGGTAAAATATACATATTTGGCTCAACAAAGAAATGCCTATATCACTTCCTAGACTGAATAAAACTACTATTTCGCTTTGCAAACACACGGGGCAAGTTCTAGGCATCAAATGCAATGCAAAGAATATAACAAATCCTTACACACACATGGCACATAACTCACTCAGGATTGGTTTCATCAAGACACTCTAGTCAAAGCAGTTAAGCAAAGTTAAGATCATACAATTTAAGGTACTTATACAAGAGTCAAAAAACTGAGCCTAAGCGTCACAGCGAAAGTACTCACTATTCTCAAGGCATAACCAAGTCAAGAGATATTGCTTCAATTCAAAACACAACACAATGGCTCCTATTCCTAAAAAAACTAACTACACCCGGTTTAAATAAACCCCTTGGAAAAGAACCGTGGCAACAAAAAAAAACCAAGGGGGAATTATTACACTACCTATAAAAAAATCTTTGTTTTTTCTTTAGACTTAAATCCCTCAAGAAAATTATCTAATAGATCCATCGTCGGGAAAAGTCCAATCTTTTAAAAAAAACTATTTAATTAAACTAATACAGCTAAAGTAGCATGAAAAGTCACCCAGACAATCTCATCACCCCACACTTAAAATTGTGCATTGTCCCCAATGCACACCATAACTAATAAAAGGGTAAAAGAGACTCCCTGGTAGGCCAAAGGCCGAAGCACTAACAACTCATGGGGTACTCAGACTTCTCCCAAGCTTGGTCCTTCGTGCGGGTACCTCACACTTAGTTCCAGCCATTTGGTTTGTTGTTGCATCCTTCCAATACCTTTGCTTTCCATTCTCCTAAAAAAATAAAAAATTGACACTACAAAAATAATACAATTAATAAAAAAAAAATAAAAGAAAGCAATAAAGCTGGGTTGCCTCCCAACAAGCGCTGGATTTAACGTCGCGGCACGACGCGAATCACTTTTTGCCTCCACCTCGAGCTTATGAATTGAACCCCCAATTTTGATTCAAGCTTATGATTATGGTCATGGGGCGGTGGAACGAATCTAACAAGCCCAAGGAAATAATATAGTATTCTGCATTCCTTGGCCTTTGTATGAGGTATGTAATCCTGACTTTCTGGCAAGAAGAATTCCAGAATATATGCACCTTGTTCCTCATTCCTTGACTCTTCGATTGGTTCAGATGACTCTATTTCCATATCATCATCCAAACATAATGTGGAAAAATGCTTGGAGTGTGGACCAATGCGCTCAAACACATGAACTTCAGGACTTTCAACATCCTCAACATCAATGATACTAGAGTTAACAAAATTTATATCCTCAAAGTCCTTGGCTGGCTTTAGTCTCACTTCTTCAACATTGACATCCTCAAATTGTGGTTGGCTAGGTTGTTGATGTTCTACTCTGACCTCCCCAATTAACACCTCAAATTCATGCTCTTCTTGGCTACTATCCTCAATATTGGCTTGTTGAGCATTAAAAGCTCCAACCACTTGACTCAATTGAGCCTCCAACTTGCGAATAGTTGCCTCTTGCCTTTCTATGTGCAATTGTTTCTCATTGTTTTGTTCCAGAAGACACTTTAGCATATCCTTGATCTCCTTCAGGTCCGCATTCCCAGGTTCTTTGTTCCTATTAACTTCACAAGAAAAGGTAGAACCATCATAGTAAGGGGTTGGGGGACAATAAGAAATATAAGCACAACCATGAAGGTGACCATTTTTACCACCACACACATCACACACATTCCACAAATAAGATTGAGTTGGAGCACATAACTCGCTCTCAGGAACGTTTTGAAAATTTTGCCACAGGCGGTTTCCTTTACAATATGTATGGAGATCAATAGTAGAATTATCTACACCTAAATTCCCATAATTCCAAGATGTCATGTTTCTCAAATCAACAGTTATAAAAAAAATACAAAAAAAAATAAAAAATAAAACAAACTAAAAGTTCAAACTTGAACCCTAGCAATATATGCAGCTACAACTACACCGTTAGTTCCCCGGCAACGGCGCCAAAATTTGATCACGCCCAACTCTAGTCCTAAAAAGGATAAGCGGTCGCTGCAAATATAATCCGGTCTAAACGTCCGGAGTCGAATCCCACAGAGAACTAAGGCTTAGCTGTATCTGTTTAATATCACCAAGAAGACAAGATTGAAAATAAATAAACAGCTGAAAACTAACTACGCTTTAATTGTAAACAATTAGAATAAAGGTCTAAGGTAATGAGAAAACAAGCAGATACAATAGCAAGTTTGAAACAACAGAGTGAAGAAACTGATTTGAAGCATAGTGAGGGTAGAAGGAACATGTTTAAGAAAAAACCTGGGACTTAAACAAGTTCAGAAGAGAAAAGAGGTAGTATAACACTTAAGGAAACAGTAGAAGAAACACGTTTAAAGAGAACTCAAACAAGGTCCAGTAAAAGGCAATCAAAGAACTTAAGAACTCAGTAGGAGATACATACAGTAGGAGAACACAAAATACCAGAAAAGTATATCAACAAGACATATAGGAAAAACACAACAGGATGAACATGCGAGCAGGGTGTAGAAACACAGTAGAAAAACAAGGCACAGAAGAACATGTACAGTAGAAAACATAAGAAGCAGTAGAAGCACATGCGTGACAAATACACACAAAGAAAAGGCAAAAGAAAAGTCGGAGAAATATTTTGAACTTTTCAGAAATCGAAGTGAAGTAATTTTTTTGAAAGAAAAATTGGGGAAAACGTTTAAGAACTCAAGTAGAGCACAAATATAGAACAAATTTAAGAAAACAAATCAGAGAAAACCTTGAATAGCTAGGGTTTCGGAGGAACCCTAGAATGAGAAAGGCTTGGAAAAGGTCCGATCTGAGTCGGATAAGTCAGACATAGGCTCATAAGGCTTGGATACGCCGAAGCAAGGCCGAAGAGGCCATAAAACCTTGAATCGGAGAAGATCTGAACGGACACCATCGAGGTCAGACCTCGAAACTTCGAACACGAAGCGTTCAAGAGCAGAGGGAGATGAGTGTAGGCCTCAGGCCATGGATTCCGGTGAGTTTGAGGTTGAAAATGGTAGAAGACGATTAGGGTTTCAGGAACCTTCGAGAGAGTTTTAGAGAGTAGAGTGTTTGGAGGCGGCTGAGAGAAGAGAATGAGGGGATTAGGGTAGCCGTTTAGGTTTAATTATGGAAGGGTGGATAGGAGTCGTTGATCTCAGAGATCAACGGCCCAGATCAAAAGGGCTTGGGACGGGTAATTTAAAACGGGTTAATGGTTGGGTTAAATGGGATTAGGCTGGTCCGAAATTGGGTTCGAAATTGGGTGAATTGGGGGAGCCAATTTTGGCTATAATTGAAATAAAAATGGGTCAGGTTTTAAATAGCCAGTTTTTCCCTTTCTATTTTATAAAAATAGTAACAATGATTTTGAAAACAAATTAAAAATACTGAGTCAACTAATAATATATAAATATAAAAATAAAAATACTGAAATCAATTTTGTAATTGTAAAATGCTATTAATTCTTAAAATAGGCTAAAATTGCAATTATATGCAATTTAGCTTTAAAATACCAAATAAATTTGTAAAAATGTATAAAAATTACCCTAGCTATATTTTGGTATAAATATGAGAATAAAATAAGCTAGTCACCAAAATGATAAATTTGGGAATAGTTATTGGTTTTGTACTGCTAAAAATAGGCAAGAAATTGATTAAAAAATGCTTTAAAAATTAGGAAAATACTAAAACACTTGGGCATACTTATATATGCTATTTTGAAAGTATTTGCATGTAAAAATACATAGGGAAAAAATTGGGTATCAACAGAACCTAATCTGAAAACTTACCACTTCTGAATTTGTACAACTATATAGGATCATCTGATGATGTCCTGTTAACTGATCCTGGACCATATCAAAGGTTGTTAGGTAAGCTGCTCTATTTGACCATCACAAGGCCTGACATTTCCTTTGTTGTCTAGAGTCGTAGTCAATTCATGCACAGTCTAAAGCATCCCATAGGTAAGCAACACTTAAAGTGGTGAGGTACATTNGTCGCGCGACCCGGGGTGAAATAGAATACCGAGAACTATGGGCCTCCGCTAAGATCAACTCTCGAATCCCATCGACATTGGGCACACAAAACTCGCCCCCTGTAACCTCAAAAACACCATCATTCATCTAAGGTCACCTTCGTGGCACCTCCACGCTGCACCGTGTCTCTCAGGACACACAAATGGGGATCATCAAACTGCCGATCACGGATACGCTCCAATAATGAAGAACGAGCGATCGTACAAGCTAACACTCTGCTAGGCTCAGAAATGTCCAACCTCACAAATCGATTGGCCAGGGCCTGAATATCCAAAGCAAGCGGTCTCTGGCTGACCGGAACATAAGCAAGACTACCCATGCTAGCGGACTTCCTACTCAACGCATCGGCCACCACATTGGCTCTCCCCGGGTGGTACAAAATAGTAACATCATAATCCTTCAACAGCTCCAGCCACCTCCGCTGCCTCAAGTTCAACTACTTCTGCTTGAACAAGTATTGCAGACTCTTGTGATCATTGTACACTTCACACGTCACACCATATAGGTAATGCCTCCAAATCTTCAAAGCATGAACTATGGCTGCTAACTCGAGATAATGAACCGGATAATTCTTCTCGTGGATCTTCAACTGCCTCGAAGCATAAGCAATGACTCTGCCATCCTGCATCAATACCGCACCAAGCCCAATACGGGAAGCATCACAATAAACTGTATAAGGCCCTGAGCCCGTGGGCAAAACCAATGCGGCCCGTAGAGTTGAGATGGCTCTTGCACGGGGAGGTGGTTATGGGTCAGACAAGAGACCCCGTCATGCAGGTAGATTCAGTGGTACCTCTTCTGGAGGTGGGGATTCTTATGGTAGAGGCCATCCTCCGAGGCCCTTTCAGTCAGCTCTACAGATCTCACATGGTACTTCAGGTGGTCTTGGCTCTCAGCCGCAGTCTTCTGACCAGCAGCTTTTCAGTTCACCATCAGCACCTATCAGCGCCCTACCACTCCGTTATTCTCAGCAGCTGAGGGCTTGTTACACGTGTGGCGACACGAGACATATTTTCAGGTATTGCCCTCGAGCTTCTGACAACTCTCAGCAGCAGGGTCCTCGTCCTATGATTCAGGCATCAGGTGATCCACAGGCCGCCCAGCCAGCTAGAGGCGGGGGTAGAGGCCATAGAGGTGGAGGTAGAGATCATAGAGGTGGAGCTCGGACCGCCAGAGGTAGAGGCCAGCCAACAGCCGATCGTCCCAGAGACATGACTCAGGGAGGTGGGGCCCAGCCCCGGTGTTATGCTTTGCCAGCCAGGCCAGAGGCCGAGTCTTCAGATGCTGTTATTACAGGTACTATTCTAGTCTGTGATAGGGATGCTTCAGTGCTATTTGACCCTGGGTCTACGTATTCATATGTGTCGTCCTATTTTGCACCCTACCTGACTATGCCTAGTGATGCTTTGGGTATTCCTGTTTATGTATCTACACCGGTGGGTGATTCTATAGTGGTCGACCAAGTTCATCGTTCTTGTGCGGTAGTGTTTGAGGGTCTTGAGACCCGTGTTGATTTATTGCTCTTAGACATGGTGGATTTCGACGTTATATTAGGGATGGATTGGTTGTCCCTGTATCATGCTATCTTGGATTGTCACGCCAAGACCGTGACCTTGGCTTTGCCAGATTTACCCTGATTGGAGTGGAGAGGGACCCCAGGTCATGCCACCCGCAGTGTTATCTCATATGTGAAGGCTCGACGCATGGTCGAGAAGGGGTGTCTAGCTTATCTGGCATATGTTCGCGATTCCAGCATAGAGGTTCCTTCTATTGATTCTGTCCCTATTGTTCGGGAGTTCCCCGAGGTTTTCCCTTCAGACCTGCCGGGTATGCCGCCCGACAGGGATATTGATTTCTGTATTGATCTGGCCCCAGGCACGCAGCCCATTTCTATTCCGCCGTATCGCATGGGTCGAATATATAATTTATTTCAAGATTCGACCCCAACTTGAGGTTGAATCACCCAAAATCCCCAAAGCCCTAACTCTACCCAAAACCCCCATTTTCTACTTTGAATTCATGATTTAGGGCTAGGAAATTAGTGATTAGTGGAAGAAATTAAGAGGGAAAGAAGTTAAGAACACTTACCTAAGAGGCTATGGAGAAAGAAGCTCTTCAAAATCGCCTATGGAGTGTTAGAGAGAGGAGCTCGTGTGAAGAAATGGCTAAATCCCGAGCTACTGATTCTGTTTTGAACTTATAAATTCGCTGGGCAAAAATGCCCTTCGCGTTCGCGTGAATGAGGACGCGTTCGCGAAGGGTGGATGGTTTAAGGCATCGCGAACGCGAGGTGCTAATCGCGAACGCGTAGAAGAAGGGGCTGGGGTCTGGGACTGGCTAGTACGCGAACGCGAGAGAGGACTCGTGAACGCGGTGAAGGGGAAGCCTGGGCTATGCGGACGCGGGGTATTGTCCGCGAACGCGATGAAGAGGGACCATTGAAGCTTCACGAACGCGTGACTGGAACGTGAACGCGAAGAAGGGATTTGCTGTGCAAAAATTGCAGAAAATCTGCTATGTTTTCTAAGTGTAAAACTACCCCGAACCACCTCCGAATCACTCCCGGGCCCTCGGGGCTCCCAACCAAACACACACACTAACTCAATAACATCCTACGAACTTAGTCGAGCGATCAAATCGCCAAAATAACATCAAAATCAATGAATCCAACCTCAAAATCATCATTTTCATTTCAAACTTCTTAAACTTCTTAAACTTCTAACTTTAGATATTTAGGTCCGAAACACGTCAAATGACACCCGATTTCACCCAAACTTTACAGAAAGCGCTTAACACATATTTAAGACTTGTACCGGACGTCGGAACCAACATACGAGCCCGATACCATAGTCTTTTAATCAATTTTCATTTCCATTTTCCTTAATAATTTCAGAAAAATAATTTCACAGAAAAATTCATTTCTTGGGCTCTCGACCTCGAAATTCGACTCCGGGCATATGCCCGAGTCTCATATTTTTCTACGGACCCTCCGGGACCGTCAAATCACGGGTCCGGGACCGTTTACCAAAAATGTTGACCAAAGTCAACTTTAATCATTTTAAAGCCACATTTTTGAAAATTTTCACAGAATTTAACATATAAGCTTTCCGGCTACGCGCCCGGACTGCGCATGCAAATCGAGGCAAGCAGAAATGAGGTTTTCAAGGCCTCGGAAGCATGAAAAAGAGAGAAATCCGGTGATGACCCTTTGGATCGTCACAAAGAGATTGATCAAAACCTTTTCCAATGCAGTACAAGAAGGGTAAATACACAGAGATTTATTTATGGAAAAAGTCTGGTAGCACACGGTTTGTGCAAATAAGGAAAGGAAATCAATTAACAGCCAGTAAATCACAAGGTCTGAATATGGTATGGATGAATCCAGTCAGAAAAGGTGAAGAAAGGCTTTACTTAAGGAAAATCAGTAACAATCAATCAAACCTAAAAAAAGGATTCTGAATCAATCATAAGTTGGAAAACCTTTTCGGAAGAAAGAATTCATCACACATATAAAAATATACAGCCATGCTTAAGCACGAAGAACTATCATGCTAATCAGCAGAAGAGTCTAGCATAGAAAAAGTTCAGAGTCGTAAACAAAGAAGTTCAAACTTAGCTCACAGACTCAGAATGAGTCTAAAAGAGTCCAGGGTTCCAAAATAGAACGCTAGTCCAAACACAAGATCAAAACTCGCCAAAACCCCCCAAATCCTAGGGTTTCCAACTCGAATCAGATACAGAGACGAGGAGAAATAATTGAAACAGGCTCAGAGGTCTCTTTCAGAGACATATGAGAAAACAAGCAGATACAATAGCAAGTTTGAAACAATAGAGTGAAGAAACTGATTTGAAGCATAGTGAGGGTAGAAGGAACATGTTTAAGAAAAAACCTGGGACTTAAACAAGTTCAGAAGAGAAAAGAGGTAGTATAACACTTAAGGAAACAGTAGAAGAAACACGTTTAAAGAGAACTCAAACAAGGTCCAGTAAAAGGCAATCAAAGAACTTAAGAACTCAGTAGGAGATACATACAGTAGGAGAACACAAAATACCAGAAAAGTATATCAACAAGACATATAGGAAAAACACAACAAGATGAACATGCGAGCAGGGTGTAGAAACACAGTAGAAAAACAAGGCACAGAAGAACATGTACAGTAGAAAACATAAGAAGCAGTAGAAGCACATGCGTGACAAATACACACAAAGAAAAGGAAAAGAAAAGTTGGAGAAATATTTTGAACTTTTCAGAAACCCTAAATCGAAGAGAAGTAATTTTTTTGAAAGAAAAATTGGGGAAAACGTCAAAGAACTCAAGTAGAGAACAAATATAGAACAAATTTAAGAAAACAAATCAGAGAAAACCTCGAATAGCTAGGGTTTCGGAGGAACCCTAGAATGAGAAAGGCTTGGAAAAGGTCCGATCTGAGTCGGATAAGTCAGACATAGGCTCATAAGGCTTGGATACGCCGGAGCAAGGCCGGAGAGGCCATAAAACCTTGAATCGGAGAAGATCTAAACGGACACCATCGAGGTCAGACCTCGAAACTTCAAACACCAAGCGTTCAAGAGCAGAGGGAGATGAGTGTAGGCTATCCATGGCCTGAGAGGCCATGGATTCCGGTGAGTTTGAGGTTGAAAATGGTAGAAGATGATTAGGGTTTCAGGAACCTTCGAAAGATTTTGAGAGAGTGTTTGGAGGCGGTTGAGAGAAGAGAATGAGGGGATTAGGGTAGTCGTTTAGGTTTAATTATGGAAGGGTGGATAGGAGCCGTTGATCTCAGAGATCAACGGCCCAGATCTAAAGGGCTTGGGTCGGGTAATTTAAACCGGTTAATGGTTGGGTTAAATGGGATTGGGATGGTCCAAAATTGGGTTCGAAATTGGGTCAATTGGGGGAGCCAATTTCGGCTATAATTGAAATAAAAATGGGTCAGGTTTTAAATAGCCAGTTTTTCCCTTTCTATTTTATAAAAATAGTAAAAATAATTTTGAAAACAAACTAAAGGTACTGAGTCAACTAATAATATTTAAATATTAATTTAAAAATACTGGAATCAATTTTGTAATTGTAAAATGCTATTAATTCTTAAAATAGGCTAAAATTGCAATTATATGCAATTTAGCTTTAAAATATCAAATAAATTTGTAAAAATGTATAAAAATACCCTAGCTATATTTTGGTATAAATATGAGAATAAAATAAGCTATTCACAAAAAATGATAAATTTGGGAATAGTTATTGGTTTTGTACTGCTAAAAATAGGCAATAAATTGATTAAAAATCCTTTAAAAATTAGGAAAATACTAAAACACTTGGGCATACTTATATATGCTATTTTGAAAGTATTTGCATGTAAAAATACATAGGAAAAAATTGGGTATCAACAGATGGGACGGGACAGGATGGGTTCGTGGGCCTTAAGTGTATTTTTTTATTTTATAAAACGTCTATTTTTTTGAAAATTACTATGTTTTTAAAGTTTGTGACGACTATATTTTTGACTTATTTAATAAACTTAAATGTTAAAACGAAAATTAGAAAACTAAGTAAAGAATTGTAAAATATTAAAATAAAAGACTTGTAATGAAATATTCTAGAAATTATAAATTTATAATAGAGTTATAATTTATTTAATATATTTTCAAAGTATTAATTAACTAAGACAATTCATAAAAAAAATTCAACGCTTAGAGCCTTTTATTTTATTAATAGAACTTTCAAATCTCAAATACAATTATAATTCTTTTGAAGAGCACCTAATCTACGCAGCCACCTTCTAGGAAGGGTTCTCTTTGAACTAGGCGCCAATTACAAATTATCATACTAATATTTGTAAGCTCCTATATAGCTTCTTTGTAACTTATCAATAATATCTCTCGGACATTCTAATGGAATTGGCAATGTTGATTGATATTCCATAAGCTCCATGCCGTCATCGCTCCTAGTGGTAAGTATCTCATTGTATTCTTTTTCTTCCCTAGTGGTTAATTTTTCAAAACCAAGATTTCTTCTTTCTGAATTAATCCAATCTCTGAATAATACGGAAATCTCTAGACTGTCATCTGCTAATGCATGTCTATGATCTCCAATTTAAAATTTTGCCGCGCTAAAAGCACTCTCCGATGCTACTGATGATGCTTGAATAGCCAGGATATCTCGGTCAATTATTAAAAGTGTTGGAAAAGCCTTGCCACGCTCCCTCCACCATGACAAAAGTTGTTCCTTGCCTTCTTCGTCTTTAATACTTTCCAATCCTTGATTAAGATAAGGATCAAGTTCATAATCAATAGAGGAATCAAAACCTGTTATATCATCCATATCTCCCCATAAAACTTCTTCTCTAGACTTAGAAGTAGAAGGAGCAGTTTCACAACCTGTTGTAATAGATTTATATTTATCAAACATTGATCTAGCATAAGAATATATGCTAGCTTGGCAGTGTTCGAGAGATGGTTGTTCATTTTCTTGAACTTCTAAATTCTCATAAATTTTACGAACAAGTCCCTTTGCAGCTCTTAGTTTTAAAAATGGGTTAAGTAGAGTAGAAATTAAATAAACTCCGGGAATAGGGAAAAAATACTTTTTAAATTTTGAAATCATTTCATTAATGGACGGTGCATAAGTTGGATTTGTTTTATACTTACCAAATACAACAGAAATTTCACAAATATACCATAATATTTGTGTAACAGTAGGATAATATATACCAGAAAATTATTTTGTAGCATAATAAAATTTTTCTAAAAATTTAGTAAGCTCTTTGATCTCATCCCAATCAAATTCAACAATTTGATCAGCGGGAATACCATTATGCATATTAAATACCTTTTGGATAGGCACCCGATAATCATAAGCAACTTTAAGCATTTCATAAGTAGAATCCACCTAGTACAAACATCTTTTGGAACTTTTCTGAATCGAAGGTTAGCACTAGCACATTGTTGAGCAAATTCACGAATTCTACTTTATTTATGAGCACGAAAAATATAGCCACAAGCAAGTTGTATTTTACTACAAGCATCAGAAAATAAATTAAGACCATCTTTTACAACCAAGTTAAAAATATGGCATGCACATCTAACATGAAAAATTATAGGATTAATTGGACAAAGTCTAGATTTTAAGCTATTTGCTGCGGTTGTGTTAGCAGAAGCATTATCTAAGGTGATAGTTAAAACTTTATCAATGAGTCCATAAAAATCAAGTATTTGTAGAACAGTAGTTGCAATATATGCTCCAGTGTATTATGAATCAACAAATTTATAACCAATAATACGTTTTTGCATGTTCCAGTGATGATCAACCCAATGACATGTATCAGTTAAATAATCACAACCATTAGGACTACGACCTATATCAGATGTGATAGACACTTTATAATCAAAGTGAAAAAATACACAACGAATATACTGAAGATATTCGGTTTGAAATTTAAAAACATCATTTCGAACCGTGGTCTTAGGAAAACCTTGAAAAACAGGGTTATAAGTTTCTTGTATATAATGTACAAAAGCAGGATGAGAGGGAAAAGTAAAAGGTAAGCCACAGACAGCCACCATTTTTGCTAAGTTTTCACGATCTCTATCATTGTTATAGGGGCGTAAAACATGACCAGAAGCAGGGTCAAGTTGTTGTTGAATTTGCTTAGAACCAGATCCACTAGGAGTGCCAGTACTGATGGTAGGATCTATAATTTTTCCGGCTTCTACGTTAGCTTGTATCCATAAAGATTTGTGATCCTTTCTTAAGTGTCTAGTTAAACCCACCGTCCCACCACTTGTTATGTGTGCAAATTGTTGCTTACATTTTTCACATATAGCACGATGTTTGACTTTATCATGTTTAAAAAATTTCCATACAAGTGATGTTTTGAGACGTTCAGCCTTAGGCTTACCCCTTACAGGGGGTACAGGGGGTAAAGCTCCAGACCGAGATTGACTCTGAGTTGGAGCTTGTGTTGCGGGACTAGTGGGTGTTTCATCTAATTCTTCTTCCTCATTTTGTTCATCCTCATCTTCTTCGTCCTAAAAAAAAATATCATTGCCAAATTGTCTTTGTAAAGTTTCATGATCTAGTTGTTCTCCGACATTAACATCATAAAATGCGGGGGGTTGGGAAAATGAAGTTTCATCAACATGAGTCATTTCATCTATATGTTTTCTAATTCTAGGAGAAGGGTTAGAATTAGGACTAGGATTAGGATTACTACTACTTTCACCTTTACTACTTTTTTTAAACATGCCAAATACATTTTTAGGTGCCATAATTTAAATACGAAATTATATTAAAAAAGATAACACAAAAATTAAACACACAAATGAAATACGAAAATAGAACACGTAAAGTAAACACAAAATTAAGCACTAAAATGATACGCAAAAATTATATATTAAAATTAGGAGATGGAACGAGTGCATCGTGATTAAATATTGAAACTTGAAGAAATTGCCCAAAATATTGCTCCAAATACTTGACGAATTAATTTGAAGCTTGAAAGTTGCTCCAAAAATTAGCCCAAATACTTGAAACTTGAAAGTTATCACTTGATAGTTGATAGTTGATACTTGATAGTAACAAAATTGAGAGAATAATATAGATAGAATATTGGAATGTAAGAGATTTGAGAGAGAAGATTGATTTTTTGTGGGAAAAAAATGAAGAAGAATGAGAGGTATTTATAGTAGAAAATAGGGTCAAAGTGTAATTTAATAAACTTAGGGGTTATATTAAAAGTTTGGGGGGATAGGGGTGTTTGGGGGAGGGGGGGGGGTTAGGGGCTGTTTTCGACCGCTTTATGGCCGTTGGCAACGGCTATTTTTGCAATTTAAGTCGTTGCCCAACGGCTAGTTTTAAAAAAAAATCTGGCGGGACGTGGGACGGGACGGGACGGGACGAAACAGGACGAAACGGGAAGGGACAAACGGGACGAAACAACCGTCCCATCCCATCCCGTGTCCCGTTTAACATTGGCCCATCCCGTTTAACTTGGGACGGGACGGGACCGGGATGGGACGCGGGACGGGACGGGACGGGCCGGCCCGTCCCGTTGGACAGCCATATCTGAAACACGCCCGAGGCCCCCGGGACCCCGTCTAAACACACAAACAAGTTCTATAACCTAAAAGGGACTCGCTCGAGGTCTCAAATCATATCAAACAACACCGGAAATGTAAATCGCGCCATGAATCGAACTATGAACTTCCAAATCTTCCAACTTTGAAAACTCGTGCCGAAACCAATCAAATCAACCCGGAATGACGCCAAATTTTGCAGACAAGTCCCAAATGACAAGACGAAGCTGTTCCAACTCTCGGAATCGCATTCTAACCCCGATAGCACAAAAGTCAACTATGGGTCAAACTTCTCCATTTTCCAAACTTCAACTTTTCCAACTTTCGCCGATTTGCCTCGAATTACTCTTCGGACCTCCAAATCCAAATCCAGACGCGCGCCTAAGTCCAAAATCACCATACGAAGATGTTAAGATCATCCAAAACCCATTCCGGAGCCGTTTACTCCAAAGTCCAATTCCGGTCAAATTCTCACCGCCTAAGCTTCCAAAACTAGATTCCTTCTCCCAATTCGACTCTGATTCATCCGTTAACTGAATTCAACCATGCACGCAAGTCGATAATCATATTATGAAGCTGTTCCAGACCTTATGCCGCCGAACGGAGCTTGATTTCTCAAAATGACCGGCCGGGTCGTTACATTGACTAGGGGGTGAGGCGCTTCAAGCGAAAAGTGATAGTGAATCCAGAACTTGGCCATGCTTGTCCAAACTGGCCTCAAAAAGCGAAGCCCTTCCTTCCAATTCAAGCCGGCGAAGCCCCTATATCTAACCACCGCTCACCCTTTTCATTCTCGGCGAAGGAATCGGAGTTGCTATAGAATCATCATCTTACTCATTAATGGCAAGCTCAACAACGAGAACTTTTCCTCTGCCTTGATCTGGCGGGGGCGATTTGTTTCGTGCAAGGCTCTCGTAATAGGAATAAGCAGTTGTCATTTGAAAGTAAAGATTCTTCTTCTGTTTTACGAATCCTACAACTTCCTTTACTGAGCGAGACTCCATTCATATCCCTACTAGTTTTTTTTTTCATTAAGGGTGTGTTTGTTATGAAGGAAAATATTTTCCTAGAAAATGTTTTCATGGAAAATGAGTGGTTTTATCACTTATTTTCCCTTGTTTGGTTGGTGAGTGGAAAACTTTTTCTAGTGTTTGGTTAGAGAGCAGAAAATATTTTTTTATGCTACTCTCCTCGCCCCCTTCCCCTAAGTCCCCGTGTTCGCTTGCTCTCCCCCCTCCCCCCCCCC
>NW_017673564.1:119680-129266 GCF_001879085.1 Nicotiana attenuata
CCAACATTTTCAGGACTCTATTTTCTTCAAGGAATTTAATTATTCTTTTA
Organism: Nicotiana attenuata; assembly: GCF_001879085.1. Lineage (NCBI taxonomy): Eukaryota > Viridiplantae > Streptophyta > Magnoliopsida > Solanales > Solanaceae > Nicotiana > Nicotiana attenuata. Next base: position 119,731 of record NW_017673564.1, read on the forward strand.
AAAATTAATACAAACCCAAAGGAACTAATGTCTTGCTTTACTTTTTTACGCAACAATAACGTTAAAATTTGTGCTCCATAACTAAAACGAAAATACTCTTTTTTGGTTCAAAAAGAAAGTATTATTCTCACAACATGAAAATAAAGTACTCATTTTATTGAAATAAAAAAAAAATACTCATTTTGTTGAAATGAAAAAAAAATATTTTTTTTACATCATTAAAAGAAAATACTTTTTTTTTTGTTGAAATGAAAGAACATACTTTTTCTTCGAAAAAAAATATTTTTTTGTTGAAATGAAAAACTACTTTTTTATAACATGTAAAAAAAAATACTCATTTGTTGAAATGCAAAAATAAATCGATCTATAACATGAAAAGAAAATACTGTTAATAATATTATTGTCTAGGTTGGGGGTGGGTGTGAGGGGTGGGGTTGGGTGGGTATGGGGTATGGGAGTGGGTTGGTGAGGATTGGTGGGGATGGGGAATAGGGTAGGGAAGGTGGAGAAAGAGTTTTGGAAAATATTTTCCCTTCCGTTGATAAGGAAAACATAGTATTTCTTGGAACTTAGCACCCGAAAATCAGTCGATACTCGTTATGTTCTTTCATTCTTATGAAAGACTAATATATATTTCATGGACCAAAACCTGTGAATTTCCCTTTTCCACCCTTTTTAGGAACAAAAAGGAAAGGAAAGCTCTTTCTTAAGAAGTTAAGATTGTAATAAATGGAAGGCACGGGTAGGAAGTCATATACTTCAGGCATATGGCCAATAGGCCAAGAAATTATACCTGGTGCTAAAGTTAAGTCTTGTTCCATCTATAGAGATGGTGATTTCTTCACTTAGTTATCCTGGGAGCAGCTTTAAAATGCTTCTTTCGCATATTATTTTGCTTGATTAGATAATTTCTCTAGTGCTTAAACGCTAGCAGCAATAACATCTTGATCATTCTCCTCTTAGATTTTTTAGAAGATAAGGGATCTACCCTTCCCACCTTCTGATGATGACCAATTATGCATCTATTGATGGCTAAAAGGACAGCCTCAGCTGATATTGCTGCAGCAGTCACAGACGCTAATTCTGCCATAACTTTGCATTTCATATACCCGAACGTTATGTTTAAAGAAGTTGCATGTAAGAGGAGAATGATAGTTCATCTATACAAGTGACAACAAAATCAGAAACCGCCATCTTATTTACTTAAAGTGTTATTATACATAAAAATCTGGAATTTCTCAATTGTACAGAGCTTTCATCTCATTTATAATTCTTGTGTGATTATGCATGCATGCGTGACTATTTGTGTGATAACTGATCTGCTTGTGTATGCTTGAATGAAATTGCATTCCTTGTTTTTTCGCCAGTGAGGAAATCTCTATACCATTTAGCTGAAAGCTTGGGAACTCTATTTAAAGTAGAGCGATCAACATAGTATAGACCGAATTTTAACTCATATCCACTTGCCCACTCGAAATTATCCATCAAGCTCCAAATGAAATAACCACGTACATCAGCACCTTTCCTGTCAATTCAATACAAGGTAACAAAGTTTCATTCATTTCATCGTTTTGCCCGTGAGATCCTGTTTCAGTAAATGATGATATATATGAGTACATTTACCTGATTGCTCGAGCCAAAGATGCAAGATATGACTTATGAAATTCAACTCGCTTAATATCATGCTGTAACTCATCTGCTTGTGCAGTAGTAGGATTCAGGGAAGAGTAACCTGGAATGCACCTTATAAGTCAGCTTTCAGCAAATTAAGCACTGTCGTAATCGCTCATAACTAACATGACTAGATAATACCCGAGGAGGGCAGAAAAAAAGAAGTTAAACTCAAAATGACACATTTTTCTAATTTAAGAATTTATCCTCCTTGTTAGCCAGGGAGATACTTTGACTGGTTCAGGGATTCCGTTTTTAGCTCAGAAGAAGGTAGATGTGAGATGTCAATGACAATCCAATACAACTGCTATATCACTTCTATAGTCGAAGGTAATAACTAAAAGAACCAGAGACCTGAGATATCCGTACTAACTAATCTCGTGATACTGCACACATGAGGTACAAATATGAATCATAATGAATTGAACAATGAGGGTCGATTATTCACCATTTTCAGTAACAAACATAGGTTTGTTAGGATATCTCTTCTTCATATAGTCCACAATCTCCTCCATTCCTCTAGGAACGACAAAAAATCGAGGCATTCCTGTCTATGGGAAACAGGGAAAAGCATCTCATGAGAAGACAAAGCAGGGTTTTGGTTGTGGGGAAAACAAAATTTAGGATTAAGAAAAAAAAATTGTACCGGTTCTCCGATAGAAACACCATCTTTCTCTCCCAGAGTAATGAGATAGCCATGGATAGGGTGATCTCCACCAGCAATACAACTAGAATTGGAACAAACGCAGCTCGAATATATGCAATCCTTAGCATATAGAGTGCCATAGTGGTTTACTCCGATGAAGTCAGTACTATCCTTGATAAGTTTTCCTTCATCTGAGGTGAATCTCGGCAGTGAACTTCCAAGATATTGGCGCATTTCTCGAGGGTAATATCCATATACTAAAGGATCAAAAACCCTGAGATAAGAGGTCAACGACACATCAAGATTTATAGAGTAAGTTCTAGTAATAGAAAATCTTCACACTTGCAAGTTTCAAGTGCTAAATTGGGACCAAGAGACTGGACAAGTAGAATTTCAATGAAAGGCTGAATCTGTCGTATATATCCTTCTTGTTTTTGTTAATACTGCCTGGTTACAGCAAAAGATTAACTATGAAAAAGGGAGCCTCCAATAGTAGTGGAATCATCCAAGTTTACAAAATCAAAGAAAATAGCCATATAGGGCAAGAAAAACATATAGGCACGTTAGGAGATAGAGAGAGGTACTGAGATAGTGGGCAATTGACACATTAACAGTCTAAACTTCAACATCTGAGGTTATATATGATAATCTCCTGAGTTTTCTCAAAGCTTGAGTTCACAGTAGAGTAACGAAAGGCCTATTGCCAATATGCCACTGTCAATGCATGAACGTGCTAGCTAAAGGCCAACTTTTAAGCTCGGCAAGACTTACCAAGCAGCGGTAAATACCAAAGCCCTATTAGCAGCGTCACGGTCAAAGTCATCATTCCTTAGCGGTTTATACATAAATGCATGCACAACAATCCCTATCAATCCACCATGTTTAGACTGCATATAGTAGCATCAAATTTGTGTAAGCACATGTTACAGTATTTGAAGAGTTAGGTGAATAGGTGAAAGCAGATACTTGCCTGAAAATGCTCGCGATACAGTTTTGCAGCCTTGGCGTGTGCCAATAACATGTTGTGCATTGCAATAAGAGGTTCGGTATCAGAATTTCCCACTGAACAGTTGCCAAAAGGCGGGGAACAATGAGCAGGTGGGTACACTCCCCTCACATAGGCCATTTCTGCAAACATATTTGGCTCATTGATTGTGGTCCAATACTTCACTCTATCACCAAAACTCTCGAAACAAATTTGAGCAAAATAGGTAAATTCTTCCCTATAGGGCATAAAAGGGGAAACAATTAAAAATACACATCCTTAGAATTGCCATCTAATGTACCATAAAAATTTTACAAAAAGAAACATACTGCATTAGAGGATTAAGCCACCCCCCATATTTTTCCTCGAGTTCTTGGGGGTGGTCATGGTGATTGAGAGTCACAAATGGTGTTATTCCTGCAATTATAGGCCAATTTCTGTAATGTAAATACAACATTCAAGAATCTATAAAGTTAAAATGTACTAAATATCTGCAAATATTATACCTTTGAGTGAGAGAGAATCAATGAGTTTGTTGTAGAACATAATACCAGCGATATTTACTTTACCAAACCTTCCTCCTATCACAATGCAAGACAACAGAAATTTATAAGAAGTAGTACTAATAACTGAAACGAAATAAGTAATCCGAATATTAAAGGGAACAAAAAACACGCTAAGGATAAGGAAAACGGGGTGTACTAGGAAGGATTCTGCTCCATGAGATGGAGAAGCGATAGGAATTCAATCCCAGAGAGTGCATTAACTCAACATCTTCCTGCAATAATTGTTATCACAAAGTAAATTTTATTTCTTTTAAAAGAACTTTGGACTTATTTTGCTATTTCGGAAAGTATGGTAAAAAAAACAGAAAGTCAACCAGAAAACGATGGTAATGATCATCCGCTATATCTCCAGTATCTCCATTCTTTATCCTACCTAAAACCATTTAAAAGCAGAAAATCTTTCTTAGTACATATGCATAGAAAAGACATAAACAAACTAGGAATCAAGAAGATATATGAAAATGGATATTTACCTTTAGTATGACTGAACACATCCCAATTACTCAGACCTTTGCCATCTTCAAGAAATGCCCCTTCAATCTAAACTATAGGATTCAGATACATTTTTTAGATGAATCAAGAAAGTAAAATATTTTGTTGACATATTACTAATAGAAGAAAATAATTAAGAGCAGAAAGTACTTGATAAGCAGAAGTTGTAGCTCCAAAAAGAAAGCCATCTGGGAATTCTGATCTCTTAACATTCTGCTGTTCCTCAAAGGAATTTACAGACACAAGTAGGAGTAGACAGACAAGAAAGAAGCAGTTGAAACTGTTATTGGTGCTCTTCATTTCGGGTTTAATTACTCTAATAATTATCAACCTAACTTTGTTTTTCTGAGACCCAACTTAACTAACACAACTGTTTATGTGAATTGCGTCAAAAAACACCAGCAATCTAATGGTAGATGGAGTTCAGGATTTTCTCTGCCAAAAATAGTCATAACTTACAAGAGGAGAATATTGAAGTACGTGACATCTACCGGGGCCACAGGATTCAAATCTAATTATTGTAATTGTTGGGTCCAAACTCCAACTAGGAGTGTTATTATTCATCAATTTAAAATTAGGAGTAGGTGAAGCCGTGAAGGGGCAATCAGTAAAATAATTTCATTTACTAATATTGCAAACCACATAAAACAGCAGGTCCAATCTTTGACATCAATAAACTATCGTTGAGATAGTGTTTTATGTTTTGTATTTCTCAGTTCTCGCTAGTTATCCCGGAATGATAGTGTTTTATTATTCCTACGAAATGATAGGATAACTAATCTCAGAATAATTAATTATGAGATAACTTGTTTCCAACTAAACCGACCCCCAAGAAAGACATTTTCATGGGTCACAACGTTGATCACGTTTGGAATATTTTATTGGTGAAAGAGATGGAGGAAGCGTGTTAATTTTATACTGTAAATGATAAACACACCAGAATAAGTATATAATATAAGCTTACTCAAGAAGAAAAGGTAACGAATGTTTGACCATTCATTTTTTTTCCGCATCTAGCATAGATGGTAAAACTATATACAAGTATATCCGTTTTTTTCATTACCCATTTTCAACCCGAACTATATTCGATCCGACCCGCCTGTTTGCCACTCCTATATACAACCACCCGAATTGAACAATATAAAAAGGCCATACGGGGCAATAAAAGTGGTGTTTATGTATGGAACTTTTTCATTTTATTTATTTTTAGCTAGGTTTTCTTATTTAAAGAAAGCAACTCAAGTTTTTTTACAAAATATACAAATCCGGTCAAATGTTATTATTTATAAATAACTTGAATATAATTTTTTATTGAAAATTCAATCAAAAGCTACAATTTACATACAACTTTTATTATACAGAATTAAATCAAAAACTATATATACAACTTTTATACAAATATGTTAATTGTATATATTTTGTATGCTATTTATACATCGCATTTTTACAAAATATACATGTTCTATTTATGTTTTCTTGTTCGAATTTCAAAACCTATTCAAATCTTCATCGGATTCTTTCAAATTGAGATAAACTCCAAAGGATACTTCCAATCATTTGTAATAACACCAAATTCGAATAAATAATAATTTTATGAAATCTAATTTTAAAATTTAAAGCTTCGAAACTTTTTATCAATGAAGTCTCTTTCCACTTGTACCACTTGTCAATGAAGGTTCGTCATTGTATCTGAAGCGGATAGCGAATACAATAATATAATAAAACAATAGATGACTAGCAGTATAAAATTGACTAGCAGTTACTTAAAGTTTCTTTCCAAACAAAAAAAAAAAAAAATCAGTTTAATGTAAGAGAATCGTATAAAGAGCCTTCAAGTAATGTCATGTCACGATCCCAAAATCGCATCTTAGGTAGTAGTGATGACACTGTTTGACTCAAAAGTTAATAATATACTTTGTGAGCTACAAAACAATCAAAAGTAAGAAAAGGGATAAATCGTAATCAAATATAATAAACCTAGAGATGCAAAGATGATATTATTATTGTAGATCTAGTATTGCAAAGTGATAATATGAACTCAATAAGATATGTTCGTTTGAGGTAGAGATAGAGAGAGAAAGCCAGAAAAATGAGAGAGTTGTATTAGATCAGAATCCCCCCTTTTACAATGTGAAGGTCTCCTTTATATAATAAGAGACCTTCCTCTAAAGAATCAAAAAGTTACAAAGACAGGTAACGTCTCCCTAGTGAAGACACTGAGTCCTAAACGATGTCGCTTTTGTCCCCACGGCCGAGTCGTACCCGCTACGTTAGTCGGCGTACACTCACTGGGCGTACCCACTGGCGTAGAGATGCTGAGGGTCAAATTTGACCCTATACAGTTAGTCCCTCCGCTCGTTGGAGACGCATTCGGTGGGCGTCTCCGATGGGCGGAAATGCGAACCTCGGCTTAGGAGAATTTGACCTCGACCCGAGGCGGCAATATGGATGAAGTGAAATATATGACGTTGTTGAGCCGCTGACGCGCGGCTTCCTTTTTGGAATGACGTCATCGCCTGTATGCATCATTATTATATTTGCCCTCGAGGCGGTTCAGAGGATGATGTGACATTTTGGTTTCCCGCGCACGTTTTGAATCATGACTCTTCGATTTCTACGCAACTTATCCCTATAAGTAGGAGAGAGGTTCGATTCGATTCAATTTTCAAGCCTTCGGAAAGCATTTTCTGATATACTCCTTTGTCTTTCTTTCCTGTAACCGTTATTTCGTGAGGGACTCTCCCACTTCTGTTGAAACCACACTTTCTATCGTCAGTGCTTCGTTTCTTACGTAGTATAATCATGACAAAACGTGGACAGAGTAGTAAAAAGGCCAAAGATAATGCCCCGTCTAGGGTTCCGCCATCTTCCGTGGTGAAGGGGAAAAGGCGGAGAAGGCCCTTGTTCCTCTCAGTGTAGACAACGTCCTTCCGAAGGAGATGCATGTTCGCAGGGATTTTTCGACTAAAAGCCCAGACCTTCCCTGGGAGCACAGCGTTTTATTACAATCCCATTTAGATGATCTTCGAGAGACGCACCATATGCCGGACCACGTGGAAATGGTTCCGGCCGGGACGGACTATGCTAATGTGCACCGGCCTGGATATTGCACATTCTATGAGTACCCGTTCTTGATCGGTTACAGTCTTCCAATCTACCCTCTGATGGAGGAGCTTTGCCGTTTTTATAATGTGTGTCCGGCCCAGCTCACTCCTTACACCTTGAAGCTGTGCCGTATTATGACCACTTATGCGGCCAGGGCTGAGTGCAGCGTCTCGGTCCATCACCTCTTACAGTTATTCAGCCCTGGTTACCTGAGGGGTACCATGCTGCAGTCAAAAGGTCGTGGCACAAGGGGCTTGGTTGTTAAAGCCGATGATAAGCCCAACCGCCGCTTTTGGCGTAAATATTTCTACATCAGGACGGAGCACCTGGTGTCGAATCCCGAAGGGTTCCCGGAAAGATGGAATCCAGAACGTAAGTATTTCTACTCGTAGAATTCAGGACTGCTTGCGCTTTTGACCATACGGCCATTGTGATTTCTTTGCTTTTCTCCCTTTTTTATTCGCAGCGAGGGCTTCTCCACCCCAGTTCATTGATGACATTAAATCATGGGTGGAAAGAATAATACCTTATGCGGAGGAATGCCGTACCTGGGCTGCATTTCTTCAACAGTACGGCCCGTCAGGTAATTCTTTGGCTACGGTTTGGGAATTCCCTACGTTCTTGTTTCCTGACTTATTCGCGTTGGCAGGTCGGAGCGCCCCTAAGAAGAAGAAAAAGAACGTCGTCACCTCACCTGGGGCGGGGACCGATTCTAAAGACGGATACATACCCTGTGGTTCGCCCAGTGATGGCGCTGCGGAGGTTTCCCAACCGCTGCCCGTAGCGGCGCCCACGAGGGGAGCGACTCCTTCAATGCCATCCCCATGGGCTGTGGAGGAGACTTCTAAGAGCGAGGAGCCGCCGGAAAGGAAAAGACGTCGGTTAATAACCGTCAAGGGGATAGCCACAGAAGACGAGGGGGCGAGCGAGCCCTATCGGGAGTCAAGGCCAGTTTTTATGGCAGATGCCATCCGTTCCGGGAGGTCGGCTCCCCAAGGGGGGCGATTCTCGACGCCAGCCCAACACGCATTCTGGAGAGCGGCTCGTCGGCTGCCGTTGGAGAAACGGGCGATGATACCGAGAGGGTGGGCCCTAAGGCCGCCCAGGCGGATGCAGATGCGATAACGCGGGGTCCGGCCCATGTAGGGATGACGGCAGGTAGATCCAACCGCCGAATTCTGATCCTAGGAGGGTATAACCTGTTGCAACACAGCGAGCAGGCCGCAACGGATATGACCCTGCTATGTGCGGCCGCTGAGCGTGAAACGTTAAAAGGGGTTAGCGACGGGGAACTATCCCGGAGGGTTGCCGGCGCGGCCTTGCAGGTATTTTTCGATTTTCTTCATGTACCGTAAAGTAAATTTTGATGCATACTGACTTGTCATTCCTCCTTTTCCTCCTTTTTAGACTCTCATCTTGGAGATAGAGAGGGGGCGGCGAGCGCAAAGGAAGGCAGCCACCTTTAACAAGGTGGTAAAGAAATATCGGCGGTGCCGCGTCAAGCATCAGGCGCTGGCGGACCTACTCAAGCAGGACCCGGAATTTTGGGTTTTCCGTGAGGGTTTGGAGCAGTCGGAGGCCCAGCTGAACGGAGGGTGGCCGAGTTGGAGCAGATCGACGAGCAGCTGATGATCGCCCTGGCTCGGAACATTGAGCTGGAGACTCTTCTCCAGTCTAAGGAAGAAGAGTTGGAGGTTGGCCTGGGGTAGCGGCGGAACCTGCTGATTTGCGGATCAAGGTTGCCGCTATGACCACCGAACTCGATGCCAAGGCGGCTGAGATTGAAGTCCTCAAGCGGACTGCTGCACCAAGGCCTGATGAGGATGCGCATCGTGAGGCGCATGACATGTGGGTATACGCCGAGGCCAGATTGGTCGTATTCGAGGAGTTCTTAGCTGTGGGTCGAGCTACTGAGGCGGAGGTTCAAGAGCAACGGCGCATAGCCCGTGTCGCCCGTGAAACTTGTGGGTATAGTTCTGATTCCCCATACCGGGCGGGCTACAACTCCGAAGACGTCAACCGTCTAGAATCCGGCTCTTGGATCTCTGCGGCCTATCAGGCCGAGGACGGT
>NW_017673565.1:0-12634 GCF_001879085.1 Nicotiana attenuata
AAGGAGAGGAGATGTAATATGTAATACTAAATTATTATATAATATATTAATATATATATTATATATATATAAATAATATATATATATTATTATTTATATATATTATATATATATATATATATATAGACCTCTGCTCTCATGAAACTGAAGAAGAATATACACAATTGAACATAAATCCCGATAAGGGAGAATACTGTAACTTATGAGGACTAGGATAAATGTATTAATAAATTTGGGAGTATGAACTTCCTCTTATATGCCTTGTCATCAAAACGCATGTAGTTATGAGATCATCGCCCAAAATGAAGGAAGGGCTTAGCATTAACATACCTGAGCCGATTCTCGTGACAATCCCCTCTAACACACCGTCAATTTGTGACTAAACACGTAAACGACGGATCGAAGTAGGGAAAAATCTGTATGAATTATTGAAGAAATATTTTGCAAACCGTACTCCCTTAGAATCGCCAAATCCGTTGCTTATTACGCGTATATTCGTATGAAATTTTTTGTTTAAGTAGAGTCACGTCAAATTATCTGCACTTTGTAAAAGAGTCATATGAATCTTATATAGTCTTTCACTCTTGGTAAGTGCGCGTTTGAAAAGATATATGAAATCCCTTACCTTTAAGATTTGTGGGCTAACCACTTTTGGGGTTTATTTTATCCAAAATTTGCCCTACATATGCCACCTAACTATCAAGACCAAAAGAGTACAATTACGTCAAGCCTTGCTGCCACGTTGGGAGATTTAATTCTTATGCCAAATATTTGAACTAATTATCCACTAATCACTTGATTAACTTGTTAATCTCCCATTAACTAATAATATAACCAAATTACCCACATAATTAGGGGGAGAATTATCTCAATTACTTAAAATACTACCCACCTTTAACATACCTTATACACCTTACTATCATGGCTGTGGTACCTTGTAATGGTACTAGTCGCATAAATACCTGAACAAGGGGAAAAATTTAGAAAGATGATTTTGAATTAAGAATAATTTAGCTCGGGGCCGTAATTTTATCCCAAAATGTCAAACCTTCGACGAAATTCATATTTCTTTGACTTCGCTTACCCTCTTACCTTCACGAATTATTACTCACACTTGTTTTGAAAAGAGCATAATGCTTATAATCTCAAAATAATCTCATTCCCAGAACTTATGTCAATTAACTTACGAACGAAATTTTAACGAGTAACGAAAATGCGGGATGTAACATCCTCATTCCTGAGGCTTTCATCAAATTCACCTTATGGCGTACATTCGTTTAAACGAAAACATGGGGTATAACATCTATCCCCCTTTGGAACATTCGTCCTCGAATGTTGACGATGCACTTATCATTTTCATAAACCTATGTCCTTCCGAATACTTTAGTAACTTTCATTGCCATCTAGGAACTATTCTGTGAATAAATCCAAAGGCCAAGGCATTTTCCCCCTTTTAGCCTCTTTCACCTCGCACCACGACTTTATGGTCGGAATCCTTCTAATCTCGTAACTGTTGCTACTTCTGTATGACTTTGACCTTGTAAATGCACCTATGGCGACTCTTCTTTCCTTTTTCCTCCGATTTTTTTTTTGGCCCATTACTGAAGTTCTTCGCTCTGTACTTTGTCGAGCTTTCGAATATTGCTATATCTTATTTCATAGACCGGTTTATCTATCTGGTATGATTGCACTACATCTAGGTAGGTATAATGTACACTAATCTAACTTCGATTTTATCGTTACTGAGGTCTGCTACCAAACTCCAGGTTACTCTCGTTGCTTATCCTATATGTATAAAGTCCTAAGTCCCTTTAATGCTTCCTCATTACTGTTTTGTAAAACTTTACCCATCCATTGTTGATTCATCTTAATGTTGATCTTAATTTACACAACTGATAAACTTGAACCTCTTTATGTAACACTGCACTAGGCTCACGTCTCAATCGGGAACATCTTGGAGTAATTTTCCATAAATCGTATTTCATAGTATGCCCCAATGTGATTCACCTGGGGGTATCCTAATCCTGGTTCCGATCATGAAATTGTTTTTTCTTCAAATCATTACTCAATCGAAAGGCCCAAACGTCATCCTCTATCTATCACAATTACACCCTCATTCTACTACAGGGGCAGCATTCCATCTCTTTCTAAATGCTATTAGTCTTTTGACTCCTTTGGGTTATTTCATGCTATACTAAACTTTCTATTAACTTAGAGAAAACCATCAGACTCCTTGTTTTGCGGGCTTAATCCCGAGGACTTATCCATTTTTCGTCAGCCTTCTCACCCCCTTTCTTATCCTTACCTCCTGTTCTTTCCTAAAACCCTTGTCGGCTCTAAAAAACCATACTTGCTTGCCGAACCTACACATGATCTATTTATTTACTGTGCAACATTCCTTCAACTTGCTTGCCCTAATAGATTCTCCTTATGTTTATTCTGGAATATCAAGTTAGAACCACACATCGTCTCTAACTCTTCTTTACTCTCTTAACTAGACCTCTTCATGCCTAGAAACCATAGGCTGGAAAGTTATGCCACTAACGAACGCCGCTATCATTCCTGGATTACTGAATCTCAAAGCGCTTCCTAGCCTTCTATCTGAAAGTATGTATTAGTCACAATTGTTCCTCACCTGAGTATCTCGTACACGTTGTTCACCTTTACCTTAATTACCTTAAAATAAATCGGCTTCACCTCTTCTACTCCTTTCATAACTCCTTACCACATAAGGTATAATTCACCTCCACAACTGAAGCTCTATTATTAATACTTGCAACCTCTGGTGCATTACATAATCCGGTGGGAAGCTTCATACTGACTTCTTATTGAGGCTAGTAACTAACTGGGCTTTATTGTAAGAGCCGTTGCTAGAATATGGTTGTTGTAACTATCTCTTTGTACCTTTGAATTAAGAGTGATTCTGAATGTTCTCAAGCATGATGTCTATAACTTTCTGAGTCCAATAATCAGAACTCCTTATTTTACTTAGTTAATTGTAACTCTTTAATTCTCTCTTCCTTCTGATCGGCCTTTATGTTGCTTAATCTATCTCCCGCTCTGTATTAGCTATTACTTTAGCCCTATCACGAACACTATGGAATATCCATTGAAGGTAGAAGGTCTTTAAACAATTCAAGCCTTCGTCTAGTGGACCTGGACTGAATTCTTTTCTTTACTATTACCAGAGCCCTTTTACGGCTGTAATGACTGTTAACTTATATACTGCATTGGATAACCTTCTGAAATCTAGGTGCATTCAAAATGTAATTATCTATGATCATTGATTCGAATAATCCTTCTCTCGTTCTTTGCCAACTTTCTTTAATTGGCAAGCAATTGTTTTTCCTAGTCGTTATGTCAACTTGTTGCATGAATACTTGGCGCTTTTCTAGTTCCCATGCATACCGGGAGTTTCGTGCGGACTCATATGATCTCTAATATTACTTTTACATTACTTCCCATTCCATTTAGCCACGTTGAGGTGCCACTTTCTTTTGGTGTGCATACCAATTTTGTAAAATGGGACTGTTTTAATGAACATTTTCCTCCTTCAAGTTTACTATGTTTAGGTGAGCCTTCTTTCACTTCATTTCCTCAGCTAGACTTTTCACTGTAGTACTTAGGGAGACCCTCAGATTCTTGCAAGGCTGCAGAGCTTATTACATCGTATACTCGATGAAATTTTTGCATGTCCTCCTCGCCTAAATATTAACCGTGGTTACTTACTCCACGCCCTTATGGCTATGTAGGGTTGCTTTTTGAACTTGAATATTTGATTATCTTCCCATGGCAAAACTCCTGTTTTATTTCACGTAACACCATCAGACAAACTAACGATACACTTTAACAAATACAATCCAACTCCTAGCTAATATCTTAAGGATCGACGATGTCATTACACTTGGCGAGGCTTGAAATTTACTATATTAGTTTACTATATTTATTCTTGCACGATCTGTTGATTTTTGTATGTATCCTGTTGTCTAGCATAACTAGGTTCTTACCTGAATCAACTAATAACTACTCGTTTGGCCCATTCTCATATTAATATTCCCATGATCTTTTCTTAGGTTATTCCTTTTTCTTAACTTACCCTTCTGCCACTGGCTCTTTATTATCAATAACATCCCCGGCAGGAACCCTTACTTTCTTTCCTTGACCTATCGTGCTTGCATTAATGTTCTGGAATCGTAGCATATACGTAGGAGCTAAATAAGTGTAATCTCATTCCTTTTTAGTTTTTACGCGCATTCTTCCTTTACACAATTCCATAGTTTATGAACCACTTAATTCCGACTTAATGTCCATAACTCATATTTCACCCTTTAAGGGGATGTACTAAGATTTAGCTGGCATACAAAGATCTACCTATAGATGTTTTACCTCTTCATCTTTTGGCGTCTTTTCGCATCATCGATACCCTTACTCGTCTTGCGGAATTCCTTCTGTACAAGGATAACAAAATTCCTTACTCACAAGGGTGCACTTAAAGTGCAACTGCCACACAGCTTAACGTTTGACTTTGCTTCACATTGCTTTGCTTTATGGAAGCGTCATTCCTGAAGGACCCTTTAAAGCGTTATTCTTCTGTCGTCCTTCTATTATTTGCTTGGAACGCAATCTGAAATTACTCATTGATGTCGACCATTTATCAAATCATTCAGTTCCCTATTCATGTTTCTTGTTCACCAGCCCATACTGATTCTATTTTATTCTGCAGTCCTAACTTTCTTCCTTTTGGTAGTCATGTTGGAGTCACGAACTCATTTCTTGAAATGAGATATGACTTATGGCAATATACTCTTTTGTTGTCCTACAATCCTGTCACCTATTCATCCTTTCCTTCAACTTGACTATAGCACTCTTGAATACTCATTGTTTTTATCTACCGTTGGTCATCCATGTATCACATCTTACTCATAACTGCTTCATTATTCTCTTTCTTATTTCCCTCTAACATTTATGTCTAATCACTTTATACTGAAAACTCGAACAAGAACATTTCTTTTGATTTTAGCTCTCTTTGTTCACTCCATTGGCTCTTCGGGTTGCCTAACATTCTTCTCTCTACCAGGGACGGGAGTCAACACTAAGATAATATTTTCCCTTCCAGGCTTCCAGTGCCGTATTCTTTGTAGTACTCATATCTAGCTGTAAACTATTTAGAGTGCACCCTCTATGTGTCTCATAGAGAGACCATTTAGCACCATTTGCAATATCCTTTGTGGAATGTCGGCTAACGCTAACAATCCATCCACCATTTTTGGGTTACCCTAACCCCCAGCTTGATCCTGAATCCTGATCTTCTCTTATACTATTATGTTAAGCTCCAACTAGAGGCATAACTAGATGCGGTGCGGCCGAATTGTACATACATCTGCTTATTGAATGAAGGTAATCAAAAACGCATTATAAATCTTCTCTGCCTGCATTGTAAATACTGATTAGTTTTCAATTAACTGGGCATCTCCATTACCCTTATTTCACTCTTTCTTCTTTTACTGTTTGAAACTTGTATCTATCTTCTGAATCTCTTGCTTTTTATCATAATGGTGGATAGGTATTCTACCTTAAGGACTCCTTACAATCAGAAGCTTACATGTCTTATACCCACATGTTCTTCTGAAGACCTTACATTACTTCATCATAAGAATCATGCAAAAGAGTGCGCGAGTCCTCTAATTCAACTCTTCCACAGCTATATCTCTTACCAACCGTCTTTCTGGATGTAGACATCGTCGTATTATGATAAGATATAGTTTAGGAATTGGAGTTCTTAACAACATGAGCTCTAACTACACGATCCTAGAGTAAGAAGAAAGGGTGACAATCTTAATGCCCTGGTAGCCTCCTGCTTATAAGTGGTGCGTGCACAATCACACCAACATAAATAAGACTCTTACTAGACACGGCTTGTAGACCCCCTAGGACAGAACTGCTCTATACCAAGTTTTGTCAACGCCCCGAACCTGGGGGGCGAGACCGGCACTCGGTGCCCACCTATTCCTGCGTACCAACTTGCGACTAAGGAGCTCTGAACATATAATGTCATACCTTGGCCATGGGCCACATATGCAAGACAAATTTGCGAAAGCTTGACTAAAACATCCAATAATAAATGGGCCGACAAGTTCGTCAAACAATACTTCAGCTGACATCAACAAAAATATTACATACAAGCAGAACATACTGCACTAACTGACAGGATAATACTTCTAGACCCAGCAACTCCGAAGGACGTGAAGCTTAGCGAATAAAGCTGAACCGGGCAACACCTACTGCAGGAGGTCTACCGTCCTATCTGCTGTCTCGAACCTACCACGCATGAAATGGCAGCGTCCCCAGGCAAAGGGACGTCAGTACAAAAATAATGTAACCAAGTAGCAAGGCAACAAGAATAAACTAAAAGCTGAACTGAACTGATAATATAATAATAAAAGTAACATGAGTCAAAGATAATTCGAAAATATCTTACCTGGCTGATACTACTCCAACTCTCCCAAACTATAGTAAGTTAAAATAGTTGTCTGGCCCTATAAAGGCTCGGTAATATATACAACTAGCTCTGCCGTAGTAGGCTTGCTCAGAGGTGCTGGGCCATACTAGGCTCTGTAATCTCGGCCAGCTGGGCCCTCTCAATAGGCGCTCCGCCAAAGGTAGGCTCGGTATATAACTTACCATCCTGATCTGAGGTTGCCCCAATAGGTGGCCCTGCCCACGATTATAAGACTCCGATGGTGCTTGAAAAATACTGTATATTTTGTGGTGTGTGTGTGTGTATATATATAATATATATATATAATATATATATGATATATATATATATATATATATATATAAATTATATATATATATATTATATATATATATATATATATATATATATATTCGGGAGTATGAACTTCTCTTTCTGCCTCGTCATCAAACGCATGCAATTACGAGATCATGCCAAAATGAAGGGCTTAGCCTTAACATACCTGAGCCGATTCTCTTGACAATCCCTCTAACACACGTTAATTGCGACAACGCGTAATGGCGGATCGAAGTAGAGGAAAATCCGTATAATATTATTGAGAAAGATTGCACCGTACTCTCTTATAATCGCAAAATCCTGTTGCTATTACGCAGTATAATTTCGTATAAAAAGTTTTGCTGAAGCAGAGTCACGTCAATCTATCTCACTTTGTAAAAGTGTCATATGACATCTTGTTTAGTCTTTCACCCGTAAGTGACTCATTTAAAAGATATATGAAATCCATTACCTTTAAGATTTGTGTGCCCCACTTTTGGGGTTTATTTTATCCAAAATTGCCCTGTCACCTAATTATCAAGACCAAAGAGTCACAATTACTTCAAGCCCTTGCTGCCACTTTGGGAGCTTTAATTCGTATCCAAATATTTAAATTAATTATCCACTAATACCTTGATTAACTTGCTAATCTCCCATTGATCAATAATTAACCAATTACCCACATAATTAAGAATTATCTCAAATTACTTAAAATACTATCCACCTTTAACATACCTTATTTACCTTACTATCATGGTCATGTGGTACCTTGTATGGTACTAGTTCATAAATACCGGGTATTTTAGCTCGGGCCGTATTTTATCCCAAAATATCAAACTTCGACGAAATTCATATTCTTCAATTCGCTTACCCTCTCACCTTCACGAATTTACTCATCACTTGTTTGAAATAGCATAATGCTTATAATCTGAAAATAATCTCATTCCCGAACTTACGTCGATTAACTTACAACGAAATTTTAACGTACGAAAATGCGGATGTAACATCTCATTTCTGAGCTTTCATTAATTCACTTATGGCGTACATTAACATACGAAAACATGGGGTATAATATGAGGTGATGCACATGCCAAGTGACGGGCGTGCGGGCGTGCACCGTGAGACTTGTGACCTGGTTGTTTCCATGGCACTATATAGTGTTTCTATCTTGTTGATATCCGTGTTTTTATCATGTGCTAAAGTAATTGAGATGTCGATCATGCTGATATCATGTTTAGGCTTTATGTCGGTACTGTTGGGACCATAGTGGTCGTTTCTTGTTGTCATCTTACTGATTTTGTTGATATTTCGTACTCAGTCATATTCATTCATTTCATATCATATCTCACTCTCAGTTGTTATTTATTGATACATCATACCATTGTTTCGGGCTAGTTTTCATGACATTGTGAGCCTGTGAGTGAGACTGGAGAGATTGATGACTGAGTGAAGCCGAGAGCCTGATTGTGAGTGACAGTTATGGGATTGGGCTGCACACCGCATCAGTATACTGATTTATGATAGCGTTAGGCTGAAGGAGCCTCTCCGGAGTCTGCACACACACCCAGTGAGCGCTGTTGATATTATTGAGGGATGGATCTTCCCTGGACATGGATCTTGTCCGAAGAGTTATATACCTGGAGATAGATCTTCTCCACGGTCTAGGATTGGCCCTACTCGGTACAGGATGACTGATGGTCAGTGAAGTATATATTCCGGGATGGATCTTCCTGGGCCATATATAGTACCGAGGGATTGAGCATTTGAGAGTATGAGCATATGAGGTTGTCAGCATGGTGCATCACATACAACATGTGCATTGGCATGTAAAAGTAGAGTTATAAATCTTCATATCATTCAGATTTGATCTATTTTACTGTTTGAGCTATTTATTGAACTTGAAAGCATGCCTACGTTTCTGTACTGTTATCTGTATTTTGAACTGTGCCAGTTGAGTTCCTCACTACCTTTCAGCCCAAAGGTTGGATTTGTTACTTACTGAGTTGGTTGTACTCACGTTACACGCTGCACCTCGTGTGCAAATCTAGGTGCTTCCGGTCACGGCGGCTGCTGACTGAGGAATCAGGATGCTCGGAGACGATCGAGGTAGCTGGATAGCGTTCGCAGGCCTTGACTCTCCTTCATTATCTTTATCTATATTTCAATTCTTATCCCTAGTTATTTTTGTAGACTGTATTCTGGAATAGATGCTCATGTACTGTGTGACACCCCGACTTTAGGATAGATTGTTTCGTATTTTGGATTATTTATGTTTCAAAAAGGCTTTTTCTTAAATATTAATTGCTTCCGTCTTTATTTTCAAAGTTTTTAATGTGTTGAGATGTTAAGTAGTGGCTTGTCTAGTTCCACGATAGGCGCCATCACGACGGTTGGTTTTGGGTCGTGACACCACTCCTCGTCAAACTTCACAAAAATCTTCAAATTTCCAATTTTCGTCAAATGACCCCGAAATAACCTATGGACCTCTAAGTCAACATCCGGACGCGCTCCTAAGACCGGAATCACCATACGGAGCTATTCCCAAGCTCGGAATCCCAAACGGACATCGATAATATTAAAATACCCAAATTTATGAAATTCTTCCAAAATGCCAACTTTCCACAATAAGCGCCGCACCCCCGGGTCGCCCAATACCCGATCCGGACATACGACCAAGTTCAAAATCATCATACGAACCTGTTGGAACTTTCTAATTCCGATTCCGAGGTCGTTTACTTAAAAGTCAAATCCTAGTCAATTCTTCCAACTTAAAGCTTCCGAAATTAGAGATTTCTTTCCAAATCAAGTCCGAACTTCCCGAAATCCATTTCCGACCATGCGTACAAGTCATAATACATTAAGTGAAGCTACTCAGGGCCTCAAACCGCCGAATGACGCGTTAAAGCTCAGAACGATCGGTTGGATCGTTACAAATTATTCCCCACCCGTTAAATCCTTCGTCCCGACTTAAATAATACATGTAGCTGGCACTCAGTGAGGAAAAAACGCATAAACAAGTGAGAGGATGTTCAGCGAAAAAAAAAATTACTTTCTCATTTGATCGTCCAAATCTTGAACATTTTAATATTTAAAAATCCTATTAAATAAGAGTCAAGATCTGTAATTTTTTCACTTAGTTAATAACCCCAAAGGAGCTTTGATACTACTCTTGACCATCAACCATTTTCTGCAATGACAATCTCACATAAAAGCAAGATTTTTTTTTTCTTTTGTTATTTGATGTTTCATCACGGGGTTTTTATAGTGCTTTTGCTGAAACTAAATCATGCTCTGAATTAGATGTGTTACAAAGACACCAACTACAATTAGAAAAGATAGAAGAGCCTGTTAAAAAATTTTAGCTTGATTGCAGGGTTAGATTCAAGAGGAAGTTAGAGATGACCGAGCCTATATCATGTCAAGGGATTAAAGAATACTTGCTTATTGGGTTATCGGATGGGGTGGGTTATTAATAGTGGTGGAAAAACGGTTAAAAGAAAACAGTTAACCACCCATATTATTTACTTAAAATGGGTTAAATAATGAACTTTTTAAAAACGGATCAAATATGGATAAGAACAATATTATCCATTTAGAAAATGGATAACTAACGAGTCTAACTTTTACATTTGTAAAGCCTCAAATTGAGGGTTCTTCAAGTTTGGGAGACTAAGAATTCTCCCAAAAGTGATCATATGCAAGAAGTCATGGATAATATGGTTACCCATATTATCCGTCGGTTAACCCGTTTTTTATCCGTATTAAATATGGGTCGGGTCGGATAATTTATCCATTTTTTTATTATCCGATTTCAACCTGAACCATATCCGACCTGACCCGCCTGTTTTCCACTCCGTTATTAAGATGGTTCGGGTGAGTTTTAATTAGAAATGGGTGTATTTTTTATTCGAGTGCTAGTCGCGTGTATTATTTAAGTTGGGATGAAGAATTTAACGGGTATGGATAATTTAAATACGAATGTATAACGGTAGTGGACATATTAAGAAACTGAAACGGGGTAGATGTAGCTTATTTTCGATAGTAGATGGATAAATATGTCCCTTTTTCGCACCGACGCTAAAGTTTTTGAGATTTTTAAAGCAAATCTCTAAAGTAGTGTTTGAACTAAAAGCTTAAGCATAAATTATTAATATTCATACGATTTTAACAATAATCAATCATTAACTTCCAGTTTTCACCCCAAACACGAAATTCAAGCTTTTAATATTGAAGAACTATGATGTTCTTGGTTTAAAAAAACTTATTTTTTTAATAAAGTTAAATATAGGAACAATATTTAAAGACTAATCACTTCAAGGGATAACCAGTGCACCAACCAGTGCAATTTTGTGAAATAAATTAGGGAAACTATCAGCTATGTCCATTTATAAGTAGCTCATTACAAAAATTGGTCAATTCATCAAATATTACTAATATTAGCCAATTAGTTATTTGTAGCCAAAAAATATCAAATTTTTGCTTTCTTTTGAGTGAGTGTTATTAGAATAGATTGGGTACATCTTAAGGAGCTTGAATCTCAGTTTTGGGATGATTTGATGACGTTTTGAGGTAGTTTGAATTGAAAATTCGAAGTAAAAAATGAACATAAAAAAAATAATATGTGTATCACACTGTGTATTGTGTATCACATATGTATCATATTTGTATCAATTATGTATCACATGTATATCCATGTATACCTGTGTGTGAGATACATGCGTGATACATGTTTGATACATGTGTCGCAAAAGAATTTTTTAAACTCGATTTAGTTACGAATTTTGATACAAAATCAGTCCAAATCACCTCCAATCTTCCTCAAAATTTGTATATTGACTTATCTATATGTTTTCAATGAATCTCAACTATACCCATTGATAAAGGTCCTTTTTTCACGTCTATATATAATTTACTACCTCCTCAATAAAATTTCCTTCACGTCTTACATCTAATGTTGCTAATCACACTTTAAAATATGGAAGGAGATTTTTGCTTGTGATTCTTTGAGAGAAAGAACTTTATTTATTTGTTTTTTTAATTTTTATATGTGTTTGGCTAGTTTTGATAGTATATGACTAATGGCTAGAGGTTGGTAAGTTGAGACTTATTTGGGACATTTCTCTACGTTTCCCAATAAATTATGAGGAGGAAAAAACATGATTTAATAGGCTACTCGATCAGGCTAGAAATGGAAGTCTTAAGTGGACTGGAATGAAGGTCCCTAGTAAGGGATCTTTACTAATGTCTAATTTTTCTTGGGTTTTGGTTGATTGACAGGCCAAAATCAGTAAAAATGGCGTGTAGTAGCCACTAATTAAAGGTGTCTTTAATTTTTATCCACTAATTATAATGCTCAGCAAAAATAGCCACTACTAATAGAAAAAAGATAATTTTACCCTTTCTTCCTCTCTTTCGCGTTGCATTTTCATCTGGAATACCCAAGGCGATTTCACGGTCGGCCTCCTCCATGCTTGGTCAATAGCATCAGGTCTATTAGTGACCCCAATTACTAGGACATAACCAGGTCCATCATGAGATCCTTCTGATTTTGCTTCACTATTCCTTTTACCAATACGTACCGTAGTTCCTTTTGCATCATCAAAATTTTCAAGTTCTGAATTTTTGAGCAGATGTCTCAATTACGTACAGTAATTTCTTTCTTCTTACCTTGTTTTTGTTTCTTTTGAGTTCAAAGATTAAAAGTTAAGGACATGAGTCTTTAAGTTTGACATGCAGGTTTAAAAGTTAAGGACATGCATTCCTTAAATTTGACATGCAGGTTCAAAAGATAAGGACAAACAATCCTTAACTTATAGTTTAAGTTCAAAACTTAAGGATAGT
>NW_017673565.1:12644-100038 GCF_001879085.1 Nicotiana attenuata
GACAGACAGTCCTTAACTTACAGTTACACGTTCAAAAGTTAAGGACAAGCAGTACTTAACTTACGGTTACAAGTTCAAAAGTTAAGGACAATAGGTCCTTAACTTTGACTTACAAGTTCAAAAGTTAAGGACGCTTGGTCTTGAAGTTTGAGTTCCAAGTTCAAAACTTAAGGACATGTAGTCCTGAAGTCCTGAACTTAGAGTTTCAAGTTCAAAAGTTAAGGACAGACAGTCCTTAACTTACAGTTACACGTTCAAAAGTTAAGGACAAGCAGTACTTAACTTACGGTTACAAGTTCAAAAGTTAAGGACAATAGGTCCTTAACTTTGACTTACAAGTTCAAAAGTTAAGGACGCTTGGTCTTGAAGTTTGAGTTCCAAGTTCAAAACTTAAGGACATGTAACCTTGAAGTCCTGAACTTAGAGTTTCAAGTTCAAAAGTTAAGGACATGTAGTCCTGAAGTCCTGAAGTTAAGGACATGAGCAGAAGGGTATTTTTGTCCGAGCAGTTAAAGTTTATTAAACCAGTGGCTAAAGACTAAAGACATTTAAAACGCTGGCTTTAAAATAAAGACATAAGCTGTTCGTGGCTATCTGTGCACATCACCCCCAAAATCAAATGAATGGGCCCAGTACCAGTTACACAAGGACACAAATTGCACGACTAACCGCTAAACTCTAAAATGATCCTCATACAATTTTTCTAGGTACATTGGAGAAGTGATGGTAGCCAACTATACTATACTTAAACGGAGTTACTTTCTTATCACCATAAACTTAATATATAGAAACTCACTTATAAAACTATGGCTTAAGTAAGTGTCATTGTAGCAACAGAGATTAAAGGTCTAACACTTTAACGAAATAAGATTGCATACGACGAAGAATGGAGGAATTAATTCTGCGGAACTGATAAAAAAACGGTTCAATTAGTAACAGAGTAGCAATTAAGGTTGTTGGGCATGATTCATCTGGTGCACATTATTTCGGGCAATTACATTTATATGCTTTAGCTTAGCCTATAAATACAATGTGTTATACTCATTTTTGGGTAATCAATACAAATACAATTGTTCTTCTCTCTATCTACTCCTTCTTATGTGTTCTTTTCTTGGAAATTGTCTACCCTCAAAAACAGATAACAGTTGAATTTAGACGCGGCATTAAGGATAAGTGGATCAATTCAATACAAATGATTCTATGACGTTAGATTAAGCAAATAAAAGACGTAATAAATGGCCAAACCAATGAAAGAGTGAGTCCGAGCTCGGTTAATGGCTTAACAGGAAACCTGCCTTCGGTTTCGAGCTTGCACTTATGAAGAACTTTATGAACAAAAACAAGAACATTGAATAAACTTTAGAAACAGAAAGAACAGAAGTATATTGCCTTGGTATGCGTGTTACAATGTGTCTAATGAATAATAAGCTTCCCCTTTATATAGTAGGGGAATTTTACCATAGGTACAATCCTAAGGTAAAATTCTTCATTTTCACTAATCACTGATCGTCTGCCGATACGGGCCGAGATTCACATCGTGATATCCGATTGGACACGGACATTACGGCCCTTTGTTAGTCGTGTGCGATTGTTTCACTACTACAAAAATATCTTTTAGTGGCAATAAGGGAACTGCCGCTAATTTATACACTAAAGGTAAGCTATTACTGGCATATGCACATTAGCCAGTGAACAATCCATTTTTATCGGCAATTTAAAATAATAGCCAACAAAAGACCCGATTCTTTTTTATACTCCCTCCAAAAACAAACCCTATATTTTTTCATTTCCCTCTCTCTTTTCTAACTCATCCCGCCTATGGAGTTTTTTTGTTCACTAGGAGTATTTATCCTCTTTTGTTGTTCTTGCCTTATCTTTGGTCTTCTTTTTTTTTGGTACGAAATCTTTGGTCTTTCATTCAGCCGATAATCTCACTCTCATCATTCCAGTGAAAAACAAGAATACTCTTTCAAAGTTCCATGATTCTGAATGGTGTTAGCTTTACTTCAGTCAAGGTAACGACTGACGGAACCTCAATTTTGGGGAGCATTCTTTGTACAAGATCATTTACATATATTTAATTTCTCTTTAAGGTGATTGGATAATTGATTTGCTTATGCTTCTTATTGTCGATTGAAGTACGTTTCTTTCTTCTTCAATTTACAATGCTATAAACTAATTTGATTTTTTAGATTTACATTTTTTCTGCTAATTTTGTAATCATAGAAGACTAGATTTAGTTAGGATTCAATTATTTTCTCTATTTTGCTTGTGATCTGTTATGATTATTTTTCATTTGTTAATACTTTTATTAGTACACCTCTGTGGGCATTGGAAGAGCCATATTTTACCTATAATTTTAAAAAATTGTGATGTTTCTTCCAGAGGGGAATTTAAGAATTAAGAAGCATATGTGGTGTTTGATAAAATGCCATAATAGAGAACAATAATGACTGTATAATAGTATTGTGTTTTGTAAGTAGTTCCTTAAATAAAGATGAGATATCATTTTCAAATATTTGTATATTATTTAGGGATGTGAATAGTGGGATCGATCTCTCATTCTTGCTACTTATCCCATTCAAAAGTGCGAGGTAGATAGCAATGGAATTGAAGGCAACAATTAAATAACTAATTCAGGAATTTGTACCAATTTGCTTTGACTATTATTTAGATAAGTGGTGATCTTTGCATGTATTTGAAAATTTTATGAGATAAGAAGGGGCACATAGTACTACGCAGTTTGGGTGATATGCCACCATCCTCCATCCTCTACTCCAAAATTTCATCAATAAGACAAAGACAAAGATAAAACCCCAACCACCGTCGAACCCCTTTATTCTCTACAAGTTTTTCATGCATGAATGAATAGCCCAGTTTGTTGACTCAAATCAAAGAAATCTAGTAGGAATCTGTCTCTCTGTTTGTGAAAGGAGAGTTTTTTTCTCTTTTTCTCTTTTTCTGTTTTTGTTTAGCTACTTTCTTTTAATTTTCTGGGATAAAATATGGTGAATTTTATACCTGTAGTGTTAGTACGTACTCTCGCATTTGGTTGGTAGTAGGCTTATTTGAATACCTATTTTTTTCCTCTTTGCTTCTACATGATTTTTCGGTGTTGTTCCATATTTTTTCTTGTTATTATTGTGGTACATATGCTTGCCTGAGCCGAGGGTCTATTGGAAACAGCCTCTCTACCTCTACAAAGGTAGGGGTAAGGTCTGCGTACAACTACCCTCCCCAGACCCCACTATGTGAAATTATACTGGGTATGTTGTTGTTGATGTTGTATATTGTTTTAAACAGTAGAAGTACCTTCGAGTTAAATGAGGCTGTTAAATTGTATTTTTGGTTCTATTAGGGCAAACAAAGATGTTATCATGACATTGCTTCAATGCTTAGACCACCATAAGACTCGAGTCCTCGTGAACTAGAAGCTTTATAGTGTTCTGACTTGTAAAGAATGACACTATATTTCTTGGTGTTCCATCTTCAAAGCTGGAGCTATTTTTGGCCTTCGAATTTTGGTCCAGATTCTTCTCCAAATATTGAAACTATTATACTGATTTTTGATTATCGAGTCTTACTATGTATTTGGTGTCATCATTTCGAGGAAATTGACGAGATTATGACAGCATGAGCATAAGAAATAAATAATTCTACTTATGTAAGAAGTCAATTTGTTGATGCCGTAGCCTAAGCAGCTAAATATTTTAAATATACAGGTGACAAGCTTGACGACATGTCTATCATTGACGATATAATGATTGAGGTGTAAGATTTGAAACCTAATTCAAACTCTTCCTCCTTCGAATTGTAAGTATTTTTGAGTTCTCAAATGAGTTATTTGCAACTCTCTTTTTGAGGGGTTTCACTTGCATATCTGTAAATGTCTATCTAAATATATGCATCTAAAAATAAAGTGTATATGTGATANGCTAGGACACGAAAATAGGTAAAATGACCAAAACGCCCCTCAGGCCAACGGCTCGGAATCGAATAATTTTCATATTTTCAGAACCCTCGTACTCTCACGAGTCTAACCATATAAAAGTCACCCAAATCGGAGGTCAATTGCCCACTCAAAACTCAATAATTAGGTTTATGAAGTTTCTTCCAATTTTTCCCAATTTTGACCTTGAATTCGAATTCTAATGGTGGATTTAACTATATAATGATGAAATATAACAAGAAGGGACCAAAAAAATGTTACCCAGTGATCTTCACTTCAACTCCCACTCAGTATCGCCTTAAACCGAGCTCTCAATTGATTTTTGTAACTTATGAACTCAAACCCTCGAAATTTCTATTTCTGCCCAGGGATTTCCGCTTCTGCGGACACGGGACCGCTTCTGCGGTCCCGCTTATGCGGAAACAGAGCCGCTTCTGCGACTCTCACTAAAACAATCACATCCGCTTCTGCGGTCCAGTCAACCACTTATGCGGTTCCGCTTATGCGGATTATCCACCGCTTCTGCGGTTCCAAATAAAAGCCAAACGGCCGCATCTGCGGCTATTTTCTTGCAGATGCGAGGCCGCTCCTGCGGAATTTCCTCCGCATCTGCGACGCCTGGAAACTCTGCCCCAAACCGCTTCTGCGATGATCCAACCGCTTATGTGGCTCCGCTTCTGCGGTTCCTAAGCCGCAGAAGCGAAAATACCGGAAGATGAAAAGAACCAGCTGCTGCAACACTTCAAAAATCTCCCCGTTAACCACCCGAAATCATCCCGAGGCCCCCGGGACCTCAACCAAAAGCACCAATATCACCTAATACCTTATTCAAACTTGTACCAATCCTTAAAACACCTAAAACAACACCGGAAGTCCGATTAAATCAAAGATTCAAGCCTAAGAACTTCAAATTCCATCAAAACACACTTTCGATCAAAAACCTAACCAAACCTCGCCAGAATGACCTGAAATTTTGCACACACATCCCAAATGACATGACGGAGCTACTGCAACTTCCGGAATTCCAATCCTACCCTCGGATCAAAAACTCACTATCGGACCGGGAACTTCAAAAATTCAAACTTCGGCATTTCAAGCCTAAATGAGCTACGAGCCTCCAAAATACATTTCGAACACGCTCCCAACCCCGAAATCACCTAACGGAGCTAACGGAACCATCGGATTTCCATTCCGAGGTCGTCTTCACACTGTTCCGATTTCGGACCATTTTTCAATTCTTAAGCTCTCATTTAGGGACTAAGTGTCCCAAAACACTCCGAATCCCAACACCGAACATCCCGGCAAACCAAAATAGCAGAAATGAACTTAGGGGAAGCAGTTAATGGGGGATCGGGGCGTAAATTCCAAAAACGACCGGCCGGGTCGTTATATCCTTATACACTAAAGGTAAGCTATTACTGGCATATGCACATTAGCCAGCGAACAATCCATTTTTTTCGGCAATTTAAAATAATAGCCAACAAAAGACCCGATTCTTTTTTATACTCCCTCCAAAAAAAAACCCTATATTTTTTTCATTTCCCTCTCTCTTTTCTAACTCATCCCGCCTATGGAGTTTTTTTGTTCACTAGGAGTATTTATCCTCTTTTGTTGTTCTTGCCTTATCTTTGGTCTTTCATTCAGCCGACAATCTCACTCTCATCATTCCAGTGAAAAACAAGAATACTCTTTCAAAGTTCCATGATTCTGAATGGTGTTAGCTTTACTTCAGTCAAGGTAACGACTGACGGAACCTCAATTTTGGGGAGCATTCTTTGTACAAGATCATTTACATATATTTAATTTCTCTTTAAGAGTGGTTGGATAATTGATTTGCTTATACTTCTTATTGTCGATTGAAGTACATTTTTTGTCTTTTTTCTTCAATTTACAATGCTATAAACTAATTTGATTTTTTAGATTGACATTTTTTCTGCTAATTTTGTAATCATAGAAGACTAGATTTAGTTAGGATTCAATTATTTTCTCTATTTTGCTTGTGATCTGGTATGATTATTTTTCATTTGTTTATACTTTTATTAGTACTTGTGATGTTTCTTCCAGAGGGGAATTTAAGAATTAAGAAGCATATGTGGTGTTTGATAAAATGCCATAATAGAGAACAATAATAACTGTATAATAGTATTGTGTTTTGTAAGTAGTTCCTTAAATTTTTGAAAGATGAGATATCATTTTCAAATATTTGAATATTATTTAGGGATGTGAATAGTGGGATCGGTCTCTCATTCTTGCTACTTATCCCATTCAAAAGTGCGAGGTAGATAGCAATGGAATTGAAGGCAACAATTCAATAACTAATTCAGGAATATTCAGAAATTCGTACCAATTTGCTTTGACTATTATTTAGATAAGTGGTGATCTTTGTATGTATTTTAAAATTTTATGAGATAAGAAGGGGCACATAGTACTACGCAGTTTGGGCGATATGCCACCATCCTCCATCCTCTACTCCAAAATTTCATCAAATAAGACAAAGACAAAGATAAAACCCTAAGAACCCTCGAACCCCCTTATTCTCTACAAGTTTTTCACGCATGAATGAATAGCCCAGTTTTTTGACTCAAATCAAAGAAACCTAGTAGGAATCTGTCTCTCTGTTTGTGAAAGGAGAGTTTTTTTTTCTCTTTTTCTCTTTTTCTCTTTTTCTCTTTTTCTGTTTTTGTTTAGCTACTTTCTTTTAATTGTCTGGGATAAAATATGGTGAATTTTATACCTGTAGTGTTAGTACGTACTCTCGCATTTGGTTGGTAGTAAGCTTATTTGAATACCTGTTTTTTTCCTCTTTGCTTCTACATAGTTTTTCGGTGTTGTCCCATATTTTTTCTTCTTATTATTATGGTACCTATACTTGTCTGAGCTGAGGGTCTATTGGAAACAGCCTCTCTACCTCTACAAAGGTAGGGGTAAGGTCTGCGTACACACTATCCTCCCAGACCCCACTATGTAAAATTATACTTGGTATGTTGTTGTTGATGTTGTATGTTGTTTTAAACATTAGAAGTACCTTCGAGTTAAATGAGGCTGTTAAATTGTATTTTTGGTTCTATTGGGGCAAACAAAGATGTTATCATGACATTGCTTCAATACTTAGACCACCATAAGACTCGAGTCCTCATGAACTGGAAGCTTTATAGTGTTCTGACTTGCAAAGAATGACACTATATTTCTTGGTGTTCCATCTTCAAAGCTGGATCTATTTTTGGCCTTCGAATTTTGGTCCAGATGCTTCTCCAAACATTGAAACTATTATACTGCTTTTTAATCATCAAGTCTTACTATGTATTTGGTGTCATCATTTCGAGGAAATTGACGAGATTATGACAGCATGAGCATAAGAAATAAATAATTCTACTTATGTAAGAAGTCAATTTGTTGATGCAGTAGCCTAAGCAGCTAAATATTTTAAATATACAGGTGACAAGCTTGACGACATGTCTATCATTGACGATGTAATGATTGAGGTGTAAGATTTGAAACCTAATTCAAACTCTTCCTCCTTCGAATTGTAAGTATTTTTGAGTTCTCAAATGAGTTATCTGCAACTCTCTTTTTGAGGGGTTCACTTGCATATCTGTAATGTCTATCTGATATATGCATCTAAAAATAAAGTTGTATTATGTGATATAGCTAATAATATTAATGAGTGGTGATGGCACAAATGACTTAATAGCTAGTAGCAAGCTATATAAGCTATATGTTACTCATTTAATAGCCAGTGGCATGCTATTTCAATGACGTGACATGTTTGGCTTCACTCGTTTTATAATGAATTTTGATTCTACCTATACATCCTACTTCTATTCTTATTTTAGTGTTGGAGTTGCTATGTTAGCTTAAGAGATAATCCTTTTGCTGCTTCTTTTATTTCCTTAATGGGTGAATAGTTTTAAATTTATATTTCACTTCCACACTTATTCATTTTTGTCTCAACTAGTTCAAGAATAATAAGGCAATTCTNGTGATTTATTGTCAGATTCACTAGGAATGAGTTACTTGTTACAGCTGCCACTAACTATTGTGTCACTGCAGCTACTTTTATTGTCATTATAAATTAGTCATCATAGCTATTGCCAAGATCAGAATTATGTGATATCTCAAAGATCGCTAACATTACTATAGTGCTATGAAGTGCTTAAATGGTTAAATATATGCTTTGGCTGATAGAAAGCAAAAATAACTCCTGCTAGTTTTTCTTGAGATGGTAACATATAAATTACTCCTGCTAGTTATTTCTCCACTATCGCATAATGGTTACTTGGAATTGAGGATTATTGTATTTCATCTATTGACATAGTTATTTTATAATTTCAGGTCATACAGTCTGATGTTCGATAATTTAGCTGGTGGAAGATTTCAACATGACGAAGAGCTGCAGAAATTATTTGAAGATTGTCATTCGTTAAGAATAGTTATATAATGACGACAGTAATTATTCAAACAAGTTAAGTTTATTTTTTAAGTTATTGTGATATTAATATTTTGGAAGTACTTCCTTTTGTTTGTTAAAATTTAACGAGATATATTATGGTTTGATGAATTATTATTGATATGCTTTGCTATTTGCATCATTTTTAGATTTAATGTAGTAACTATTATTAATGGTCGTTAAACTTACCGTTATAGCTTGAGACTTTTAGCACCAATTTAACAGGATATACCGCCTATAAAATGGACGATAAAAGGGCAAATAAAGACGTTTATACAAGAATATTGTGGTCATTATATTGCTATTAAAGATGACTTTTAGCGGCAATTTGATTTAATTTACTAGCCATTACAATGAACGCTAAAAGGGCCTAGTAATACATTTTTAGAAGAGATATTGTTGCCACAAAATAATTACCGCTAAAGGTATGGACTTTTAGCGTCAATTTTTTTACCTTTAGTGGCTATAGAAATGGACGTTAAATGAGCATTATTAGCCGTTTTTAGAGTAGGTTTAGCAGCCATTATTATTGCCGCAAATATTTGCTGCCAAATCAAATGTGTTTTAGCGGCAATAAATCATACCCTTTACCAGCTTTTGTGAGAAACGCCGCTAAAGGCTTTACCGACCCCGGCTTCAACGGCTAAACATCAATTGCCGGTAAATAATATAGCGGCCATTGTTATTGCCGCCAATGCTATTTTTTATTGCCGCCAAAGGCCTTTTTTGTAGTAGTGTTTGGTAATGCTCTCCAAAGTCTTGGGACTCGAACCGCACCCGGAGGACGTGGTCCTGATGCCTCAGAGAGTAGGCTTGCCGAAACGATGGGAAACGATGGATGTTCTCCGGTTCCTTCCTTCGCACGTTACGACGAGGGAGCCGAAACGCCCATCAGTCGCGTCGTTCTGACTTCGGACACGTGTCGCTCATTGGATGGTTGCCCCCGGATTTGAAGCGTCAGTTGTCTCCCCACAAAAGCTTCCTCCCTTTATTCTTTTTTTACTTTTTGATTAAATTATTACCTTCGAGTTGTCCAGCCATCATCAAACCTTCATATCTTCATCCTTGTTCTTCAATTTTCATAGTAATTTCTAGATTTTTACCCAGATTTTCTTTAAATCTTCATACTCTGTTCTTCATCTTCAAAACCCGTTTTTCTAGAACTTTGCATTCTTTCTTCAAGTTTTCAAACCTCTCCCAGATAACAATGGCCAAAACATCGAAAAATTGATTCCTCAACAAGTTGCCTCTTCATCTTCTCAACCGGGCGCCGGTATTGAGGTATTTTCCCCCGAAGTAGTTACCCTCGAAATGGCTTCTCCCGAGGTGGCTGCTAACAAACTGGCCATCGAGCCTCCCTTGAAAGTGTTCATTCTCGGGGGCTTCTCCATTGCAGCAACTTTAAAGTTGAGAAACCCTCACGCAAACAGGATCGGGGTGAAGGAGTATCAAGGTACTATGCTCCGTGACTAAAGACGTTCTTCCCATAGTTCGAAAGGACTGCAATTGGGAGGGTAAGGACGTAGTAGTCCCCATAATCGAGGACACCATTACTACCCATGTGGAGGGGTACTTAAGTGCTTATACTTACCCCCTTCACACTAGTCCCGGTGGACCCGGTCGTTCTGGATTTTTGCAAGAGGTACGAGGTGTGCCTCATAAAATCTATCCATCACTATGAAGGACTGTGATCCTCCTCCGCTACTTCGTGACAAGATCGAGTCTCGTCGGTTCATGATCGACCACCTACTTCGATTATACAGTTCCAGAATGTTCCGAGAGGGACTGATCAAGCTTACTCGTTGGCCAGCAAGGCCCTCTTTTCGAGTAGCGACGAAGACCAAGGCTGGCAGGGATGCTTTGTTCGAGTGAAGACCGAGGATTTGATAACCCCCCCCCCCCCGAATACATGTCATTCCCTAAGAAGTGGAATGTGTCTCGTAAGTGCAATTTCTCTTTAACGTCAAAATTCTTTTTCTTCAATTTCTTTCTTCTTATCCATGCTTGTGGTTATGCAGCTGTAGCCCGGGTTTCGAATGCGTTTCCCCGGGTAAAGTAATGGATCGAGGGCATATGTACTCAGATTTCGTACTTCGAGTGCACATGGCGTGGACTCTCAAAGGGCAAATGGGAGGCTCTTTCTCATGGTAAGGCCTCTTTCTGAATTGCCAATACCATGGTTCCATCTTTTATTACACTAACTCCTCTTCCCTTTTGTTATTGCAGGTTTGCCTAAGACCACCGAAGTTAGGCCTTCGGCAGGGGAAGAGGATGTGCCCCCGTCCGTTGATCCTCCATTGTTGCCACGGAGGAAAAGAAGAAAAGAAAGAGAAAACCTTCGGGCTCCTCGGGCTACGAGGTGAAGAAACCAAAGAAAAGGGTGGCCCGCAAGCCCAGGAAGAGCTCTAGCTCCCGCGTGCCGGATTCCGACTTTCTCCTCCGGCTCAGGGATGAGCCGGAGGATGAGCTAATTTTCGTTACCCACGGGATGACCTTTCCCGAGGCGCAGGAAGCATCCGAGGGGAGACTCGTGAGGTCGATCCCCCTCAAACTCAAGAGATCGATATGGATACTCGGGGTGAGACTCCCCAGGATGCTCGCTCCGCTCCGAACAAAGCGCCCGGTGTAATTTAAATTTTGGGGGCGCCTTCCTACACCGATTCCATGCTCGAGGAGGCTCAAGCAAGAAAGGAGAAGTCCAATGAAGGAGTCCATGGCGCGGAAGATCCCATTAACTCCTTTTTCGATGGTGTGGACTCGTCCGTTTTGGAAGATTTCTCTGGGCTGGGCGACCTGGAAGTTCCGAAGAAGAACACATCCTCGAAAGCTGGCGGGCCGAGTTTGAGCCCAAAATTTATCAGCCAGTTCTCTGCTCCGAGTGTGGATCCCGGGCGCAAGAGATCGGTTATATCGAACGTCCCGAAGGATGCCCGTGTTTCATCTACTCTTGTGGGGATAGCTAGATATCTCCGTTTCCTGGTGACCGAAGAGGACCAGGCAAAGATGAATGAGGTGAATGTGCCGTGCCTTTTCAATGAGGCGGAGCAGGCGCTGAATCGGGTAAGGCATCATTATGCTCCTTCGAACTTTTACTTAGGTCTTGATATTTCTCATGTTTTTTACCATTTTGCGGGCCTTGGTACTTCATCACGCGAGCTTCTTTCGGCACGGTGCTGAAGTCAACCAACTCGAGCTTGAGGTTAAGGAGCTTGCCCAGAAAAGGGATATGTACAAGCTTGTCAGCGAGTAGCAAAAAGGGGTCATTAAGAATATTCAGGCCGAGTTTGACGGGGCTCAAAAAGAAGCATCAGACCTAAGGGGGGAGCATGTGGACTTGGTCGAAAAGGTAAAGGTCTTCAAAGTTAAAAACAAGGAACTAGTCATCGTGGCTAACGACCAAACCTCACAGGTCCAGCAAAAGATCGACCAAATCGACTAGCTTCGAAAGGAGATGGATGATATCCAAGCCATGGCCAATAGGTGGAAGAACAAGATGGATGTGCTAGCCTCGATGAAAGAAACCACCCAGGCGAAGCTTTCTTTGGTAGAAGTTCAGCTTCGGGTGCCGAAAGAGAAGGCTGATACGCGGGCTCATCTAAATGAAAACCTCCTAGCACAGTTGAGCTTGGCCGTCGCAGAACAGGATGACCTTGGAAAAGAGCTCAAAGCAACGAGGTCCCAGCTGGAGATAACCTCTACTGACGTCGAGGCGATGGTGGCCCAATACAAGGCCGATGTTGAGGTAACCGAGGCCCGCCTGAAGACTAATGCCGAATATCTAAGGCAGCTATCTCGAAGGGAGACCCTCGAGGAGATCCATGCTCGAGGTTTCAACCTATCTGCCGAGGTCGAGGAGGCAATAAGACTTGAGGTTTAGGCCAAGAAACTAGCCGAACCCGAAGGCGAAGAGGGTTCCGAGTCTGAAGTCTCTAAAGGCCCCGATGATTTTGGTGACGAATTGGGCTCCGGTGAAGACCAGGCGTGAATGCCTTAGGATTTTTTAGCTTTTGTGTACATACTTTTTGTTTACATTGAGGTCGTTTTTGTTGGGGCTATGTAAAAATATTCTGGAATATATAAAATTTTCCTCTTTCGGCAATTTCAAGTCTCTATTATCTTAGCATTTTTTATTATTGCAAATATTTTTGATGCCTTAGCACAAAAACAAATGTAGTAAAAAGTAATTTATTTTTCGGAGGTCCGAACAAAACCTGACCTCGATGCAAATTTTCCTCGAAACTTTTGAAAACTCGAAGTGACCGAAAGTTTTGCCAAGATGCTTAAGTGTTTTTAGACGATGCCTTTGTCGAGGGTAACCTTTTAACAGGTTTAAAGTTTTGTTGAAGGCCTTACGTTTCGACTACGGGCTTCGGACGTCTCCGAACCATTTTTTAGGGTGGTCATAGCCTTTTAGGTTTAGCCACGACCTAATAGGTTATGTGCCTCCGGGTTTGGATGACCCGAGCCGCCCAAGCTTATTTCGGACGATAGTCCCTGAGTGGGTGTAGCTCTTTGGACTCGAATAAGGGTGGCCCTTGGGCTCGATAATCCTCGGGTAGGAATAGCCCTTAGGCTCGACGCTTTTTAAGAAGCAAAAGTATGTAATAGCAAGGTAGAAACCTCATTTCATTTATGCGTGTTACAAGATTGAAAGCGTGTAAAATCTTGTATTATGGCGAAGGTGGCCTACGCGGGCATGGTTCACTTGACCGTTTGGCCCTTATAATAAATCTTAACCACCGAGCCTAGACTGTTTAAGCACAAAGTTTCCTTCCTTCCTTGCTAAGAAGCTCGACTCGAGGGTGATGGCCCCCAGTATTCGAGGTCAATCCTAAGAGGGCTCGGATACTATTGATGAGATCATTACTCCAATTTAAAACCGGACTTCAAATCTAAGTTAGCACGATTTATTGTTGCTCGTTAAAAACCTTGCCGGAAAACCCATTTGGGACAAAACCGGTTCAAGGAAAAAAGAGTGCAATGCTTGCTTTCAAACCTAACAGTCACATTCTCCTTTGGCTATTGCCTGAGTGTTAGTCCGATTCATAGCATTATAAAAGGGTAAATGAGATAGTACCTTTGCAGTAGTACCGCTTTAAGTGTGTCACGTTCCAATTGTTCGGTAGTGCACCATTTCCTGCTTCGAGTTTGTACGAGCCTTTGCCAGTAATTTTGATGACTCGATATAGCCCTTCCCAGTTCGGCCCCAACTGCCCTTCGTTTAGGTTATGGGTGTGCTGTGTTACTTTTCTTAACACCAAGTCTCCGATATTGAAGCATCGAAGGTTGGTTCTTCGGTTGTAGTACCTTTTTATCCGTTGCTTCTGGACGGCTAACCGGACTAGGGCAGCCTTGCACCTTTCGTCCAATAACTCCAAGCTCGTGTTCATGGCCCCACCATTTGATTCTTCGGTCGCATATCGAAACCTGAGGCTCGGTTCTCCCACTTCGACCGGTATTAGTGCTTCGGCACCGTAGACCAATGAAAACGGAGTGGTCTCGGTACTAGATTTTGAGGTTGTACGATACGCCCACAAGACTTCGGGTAGAATTTCCTTCCATTTTCCTTTGGCATCGGTCAACCTTTTCTTCAACTTTTGGAGTATGGTCTTGTTTGTAGATTCCCCCTGTCCGTTCCCACTAGGGTGATAGGGTGTGGATAGAATCTTTTTGATCTTGTGGTCTTCAAAAAACTTGCTTACCTTGCTGCCGATGAACTGTTTCCCGTTATCACACTCAATCTCGGCCTATCCTGAACCGGCATATTATGTGGTCCCAAATAAAATCGATGTCTTCTTTTTCTCATACTTTCTCGAATGCCTGAGCTTTGACCCATTTAGAAAAATAGTCAGTCATAGACAATATGAATTGAGCCTTACCAGGTGCCCACGGCAGGGGATCGACAATGTCCATTCCCCATTTCATGAACGACCAAGGTGACAAGACCGAGTGTAGTAGCTCTCCGGGATGATGGATCATCGGTGCATGCCTCTGACAGCCGTCCCATCTTCGTACAATGTGCCTTGCATCTTTCTCCATGTTGATCCAGTAATAACCGGTGTTGATACCCAATTTTTCTCTATATATTTTTAATAAGCGTAAATACCTTCAAAATAGCATATATATGCATATATAAGCATGCACAAGGTTTTTATTATTTTTCCCATAATTTTAAGGGTTTAAATTGATTTATCTTCCCCCCTTTTTTATCCATAAAACCCCAATAAATATTTTCCAAATTATTGTTATGATGATTTACTCATTTAATTTCTATACTTATGTCAAAACATGGCTAATATTTTTCATGCATTTTTATAATTACATTTAGTATGTTTAAGCTAAATTGCGTATAATTGCAATGTTAGCTCTTTTAATGTATAATTATATTTTATATGCACAAAATTGGTCCCTATATTTTTAAAATGTTAATTATGTATTTTAACTCATTTTGGCACCTTAAACTATTTTCCAGAAATTACTTATTATTTATTAAAATTAAAAATAGGGAAAAACTGGCTATTTAAATTATAGCCAAATTTGGCTTTCAATTGTAGCCAAAATCGGACCAATTCCCGGCCCAACCTTCTAATTAAATAACCCGACCCAAGACCTTATTAACCCTTACCTAAACCCGGAACCCACCTACCCGGTTGAATCCTGACCGTTGATCTCCCAGATTAACGGTCCAAACAAGCCCCTTCCTTTTTTAATCCTAAAGACCCCCTAACCCTAATCACTCTTCTAATTTCGCCGCCCTCAAACTCTCTTATCTCTAGTCTTCTCTCTCAACCTAACCTTAGACTCTGTCAAACGCCTCCTTCTCCGGTCATCTCCGGCGACCTCCTTTCAACCCCAAGTCTCCAATGGGTCTCTCATCGCCTTGCTCATCATCTCTAAGGCCCTCAAGGGTCCTAGGCCATGTCGATTTGGACCTAGGGTTTCTGTTTCTGTTGTTCGAGGCTTCTCTGGTGTGACTTTGGGCAAAATCACACTATATGTGATACGATTTGTGAAGTTTGCAATAGGTTCTCTCGTTTCTATTTGGGTTTCCTTTGAAACCCTAACTCCTGTTTGAATCTCTTAAATCTGTGCTCTTTTTTAACGATTTAAGTCTGTTTCTTCCTATGATTTGCATTATTCTCAAGCTTCTTCTGAATAATCCTCAACTTTAAACCGTTTTACTTCCTTTAAAAAATAGGGTTTCTTGGAATTTCTTCTATACTTGTTTTAATCGATTATCTTTATGATTAAACCTCGTTCCTTGCTTGTTTTGACTGATCCTATGTTTCTACTGCCTTTTTTAACTCGACTGTGAGCCCTAATTTGTAAGATTTTCTTTGCTTTGGTTCTGTGTGTTAGCCTTTTACTTGACTCTTGTTAATCTTCCGTGGTTACCACGCTTCAAATGTGTTTTACTGAATCCTTAGCTACTTATGTACTTCTGTATGACTGTGCTCATTTTGCTTGTTCATCTCTTTCTTCTCTCTGTCAATATGACTAACCTTGCCGTTTGCTACGTCTGTTTGATCTTCTCTATTTATATGTTGAAAATACAGAATCATGACTCCCTCTTGATTGATTCTGATTTCCTTAATTGATGATTTGATTGAAAGATCTTCTTTTAAAACTTCGGCTGTTTAAATTGACTGATTTCATTACCTTATTTGCTATGGTACTTTATTTTTACTGAGTCATTTCCTTAATTGAGGTTTTATGAATGTAGTCATAATCGACTACTCTATGCTTACTGAACCTTGACCCCTTCCTTATTTAGTCATGCACTGATTTTTCTTCTTGCCTTATATGATACTGAATCTTCCCGTTTGATTTGATTCCCTTAACTTAAGGGAGTACTTCCTTGATTCTCTAATTGATTGATTCTGAGTTCTTCAATTATTATACTACTATGATTCTTACCTTGTTTTACTACCTATTTTTCAACTATAAATACTCTAAGTCTTTCATTAACACAGACGGACACTAGTTTTCAAAAACTACCTCTCTTACTAAAATCTCTGCTCTCCCTCTCTCTCTTGTGCTATTTGCTACTATTAGCCGGCTGAACGCCAAGGCTAATCATCTGTGCACTTTGGTTCTTTCATTCTGCTTACTTCTACCTTCACTGGTATGTCTTAGTTTTGATTTAAAGCTCCAACAACAATATGCTTCTCTTATTGTTTCAGTTTCTTTTATTTCTAGTTTGCTTCTACTTGTGGTTCTGTTGTGGAACTTGTAGTTAAGTTGCCTTATCAGTATGTTTTTATGTCTCCCCTTCCCTCTGGATTAATGTATCCCCTTATGTGTGTTTCAAATCATGCTTGTCAATTGTCTTTTATTTCTTGTATGCTTACCATACTATGAATCCCTGAATCCTTATCACCCCTTCTATGTGTTTATATTTCTCCTGACTGGTGTGTGATTATGCCAGAGTTAACTATCTCTGAGCATGTCCAAACCAGTCTTAAGATCCTTGCTGGGTTGTGCAGCCAAAACGTCTATGTATCCCCAATCCCTTGACCCCTATATGACTATTGAATTCTGTAAACTAGCTGTGTGTGATCTTTTCTTAAGGTGTTTAAGCTTGTTTACTACTCCAACCTCTTTTTAAACAATCTTTGTTGTTGTACAGACTTTCCAGTACAGTCTTTAATAACCTTTTTCAACTTGTGTCCTGCACTTCTATTTTACTCTTAGTCAATAAGTTCTGCCCCCTCTAGTATGTGTACTGCCTTGGGATCCTCTTGAGAGCCCTCTGAACTCTGGCATACTGAGGCTGGCCTTTCCACGCTGCACTTGTTCAATTCTTGGTTGCTAAGTCTAGGTGTAAGCATTGCCCGGGGTCCTTGAGGCCTTAGGGAACTTTGATGCACCTAGACTCTGATTTGTCTATGGAATTGAGGCTTATGAGACCATTGGAGGCTTTGGGAAACTTAGGCCTAATTGTAGGCTCCCCATAGAATAGCTTCTTCATTTTCTATTTTACTTATGTAG
The DNA here is from genome assembly GCF_001879085.1 of Nicotiana attenuata. Classification (NCBI taxonomy): domain Eukaryota; kingdom Viridiplantae; phylum Streptophyta; class Magnoliopsida; order Solanales; family Solanaceae; genus Nicotiana; species Nicotiana attenuata. Next base: position 30,032 of record NW_017673565.1, read on the forward strand.
TTCATCCATTGGCCTGTAATAATTTGTAAACAGAAATTTGGGGTATTTAGTAAAAAGGATGGGTAGATGTATACTTTATGGGGTAATATGAGTAGAAATCCTGATCTTAGGATCTTACTTTTTAAATCTGCCTGCTTTGCGCAATAGAAAACATGCTCATAGGGATTTACTCTTTTAAATCTGATTGCCTTGCCTAATTGAAATTATGCCTATAGGATCTCACTTCTAATTTCGTTTGCATCAGATAGAAATCATGTTCATAAGGTTTTGCATTCTGTCATGTTAGAGACCATGTTTATAGGTCCCAAACAATCATGCCTTAAATCAATTCAGATATAGAAGTCATGCCTATAGGACTCAACTCCGATTCAGTTCTAATAAGTCTTTCTGTATGTTGCTACAATCAGTAATACGCCAATATCATATTTATAGGGATCTACACTCGCAATTCTATCTGGTGATTTAATTTGGCCTAATAAATCAACTTCACCACGCCTAGTTCATTTCTAAAACTGGTCTTAATAAGTGTCAAGCATTTTCTGAAACAAGTTCTTTCAAAATTGCATTAATCTCATTAGATACCATGCTTATAGGTATTAAAGGAGTCTATTTCGAAAACCTGTTTATCTCTGCATTAATATAGACACAGTATGCTGCATATAGGCAAGCCTTTGGGAATTTTCAAAACTGCACTCCCCTGAAGCTCTTTCTGCCGTTTAACGTTTCTGAGTCTGATATTTTTTTAAAAAGAGTCCCTAGGCAACTTCTAGGTTGTAACTTTTGGGTATAAAGGTTTGGTCTGTTTTCGCACAGTCACTTAGAGATCCTGCTTTAGGACTTTGATTAATAAAGACCTTAATTGTGTTCGAGTCGTGCTGCTTGTATGTTTACTTGAGGAGGAAAATTGAGCCTTTATCTACTCCTTCCTGTTCTTGTTTGCTCAAAGTCCTAATTGTTTTGCTTGTCACCTTAGAATTTTCACCTTTAAAAACCTTAGGGGTTTGTCTAGAACTACCTATAGGTAGAGGTCCTAACTCCCTCCAGGACCACTAAGAAGGGACGGGTAGCAGCACGCGGTAGGAATCAGTGACCAACACTCGCTTTACATGACCAATAAGGGGATGGGAAGGGTAGACATGGATATGATGACCGGTGCACTAATGCCACGCATAGCCCCTTTTCAAGGAGTGATTACCGGGCATTGTACTGATGTGATCCTATAGGCTAACCAACCTAGGACCTCCCTCTCCCCCAAATCCTTTTGCTTGAAACTTCATTTTTCCCTTTTTTCACAACCTGTTTAAATTCTTATTTTTATACAATGCCCAACATGCTCTACTTGCAATTACTTGCTTTAATTGTTTATTTATGGACTAATTTGTGAATATAAGTTCGGCCGTGACCCACAGTTGTGGATCAAGAGGGGTGCCTAACACCTTCCCCTCGAGGGTACTTCGAGCCCTTACCCTAATCTCTGGTAATGCAAACCAACCCAAGAGTTAATCGCTCTAGGTTCCCTAACGCACCATAATCCGTTAGGTGGCGACTCTTCAAATACCCAATTCCCAAAAAGGAAATGAGTCATTACACCTCGTGAATGTCGAAACCCGGACTTCTCCCCGCGAGGAGGGGGAAAAAGGGGGCGCGACAACCGGCTCTGACTATCTTACGAACCAAAGACTCTGCCCCCGAATGATTCTTGCAGGTGCCTTCGTGAACTTCCCTCAAAACATATTCGGTGTCTCCCGGACCCAAGCATATGGCGAGCGGGCCGTCGAACGTTCTTCTGAACAGAGTACATTCGGATAGGCTAAACCTGGCCGCCTTCGTGCGCAAATCTCTCTATTCTTTAGGATGCAAGCGCAACTTCCCAGTCTTCGAGTAGTCTATATACTTATTTCTCTAGTCCCAAGTAAAAAAAAGAGTTTATTTCGGCATGGCCTTCTTCCACTACCGATTTTATGAGTTGTATAACCGTTCCTGAGTTGAATTCATCGTCATCAACTGATGATCCCAAGTTTGCCAGAGCATCGGCTTTGCTATTTTGATCCCGGGGTACGTGATGTAGGGTCCATTCCTTGAATCGATGCAGCGTTACTTGTAATTTGTCTAAGTACATTCGTATTCGTTCATCTTTTACTTCGAGTGTCCCATTGACTTGATTTACCACAAGGAGGGATTCGCTCTTAGCTTTGACCACTTCGGCCCCCAGTCTTTTAGCCAATTCAAGACCTGTAATCATGGCCTCATTGTTAGTCAATTTCCCAGTTCTAATAGATTGCCTAACTACGTTACCTGTAGGCGGCTTCAACATGATGCCGAGTCCGGAACCCTTTGCGTTCGAGGCACCGTCCGTAAGGTAGGTCAAGATTCCGGAGGAAGTCCCCGAGGTTAACAAAAATTCCTTTTTGACTTCGGGTATTAAGGCAGGCATAAAGTCGTCAACGAAGTCCGCCAAATTTGAGATTTGATGGCAGTCCTAGGTCGATATTCGATATCGTACCCACTAATTTCTATGGCCCATTTGACCAACCGGCCGGAGAGCTCGGGCTTGTGCAATATGTTCCTTAGTGGGTAAGAAGTTACGACGCATATGGGGTGGCATTGAAAATACAACTTTAACTTTCTGGAGGCGCTTAGCAAAGCGAGCGCCAACTTTTCTAGGTGAGGATACCTTGTTTCAGCCTCGCCTAGAGTTCTACTAACATAATGGATAGGAAATTGCGTACCTTGCTCTTCCCGTAGTAGGACTCCACTTACCGCTATCTCGGATACCGCTAAGTACAGGTATAGTTGCTCGTCTGCCTTCGGCGTATGGAGCAAGGGTGGACACGAAAGGTACCGTTTGAGATCCTCCAAATCTTGTTGGCACTCCGGGGTTCACAAAAAGTTATTCTTCTTCTTCAATAACGAGAAGAACCTATGGCTCTTATCAGAGGACCTCGATATGAACTGGCCCAGGGCGGCTATGCACCCGGTTAGCCTCTGAACGGCCTTGACATTGACCACCACGGTGATATCTTCTATATCTTTGATTTTGTCAGGATTAATCTCGATCCCCCGGTTGGACACAATGAATCCAAGGAACTTTCCATATCCGACCCTGAATGTGTATTTCTCCGGGTTCAGCTTCATATTATATTTCTTCAGTATGTTGAAGGTTTCCTGCAAATGTTTCAAATGGTCCTCTGCTCGTAAGGACTTAACTAACATGTCATCAATGTAAACTTCCATTGATTTTCCTATTTGTTCTTCGAACGTCCGGTTTACTAGGCGTTGATAAGTGGCACCGGCATTTTTTAGTCCGAACGGCATTACGTTATAGCAATAGGTGCCGAATTTAGTGATAAAAGAAGTTTTTTCTTGATCGCCCGGGTCTATCCGGATTTGGTTGTACCCGGAATAGGCGTTGAGAAAGCTGAGTATCTCGTGCCCGGCCGTTGCATCAATCATGCGATCGATGTTAGGCAAAGGAAAAAAATCCTTGGGGCACGACTTGTTCAAGTCTTTGTAATCTATGCACATTCTAAATTTATTTCCCGTTTTAGGCACTACTACTACATTAGCCAACCAATCCGGGTACTTAATTTCCCGAATGGAAGGTGTTCTAAGGAATTTAGATACCTCGTCTTTGATTATGCATGCTTGACTTCGGACTGAGGCCTCCTCTTCTGTTTAATCGGTCAAACTTCGAATCCAAGCTCAGCTTATGAGCGGTTATTTCAGGCAAGATCCCTGTCATGTCTAGATGGGACCAATTAAAACAATCTATGTTAGCTACAAGGAAATTAATGAGCTTCCTCCTAAGCTCGGGAGTTAACCCAGCGCCCAGGTATAACTTCCGACCGGCAGGTGTAAGATCAGTATGACTTGCTCCTGCTCTTCGACCATTGATTTGGTGGCATCGGAATCGTCAGGGGTGATGAACGACCTAGGAACTCCATAATCATCATCTTCGCCCGCTTCTTGCTTGTCCATTTCGGTCGGGGCTGGTATCGGTGATTGTTATTTAGCTTCTTCCTTCCTAACCAGCTCCAGGTTCTTTGATGTCGAGAGTATGGACACGAGATCACCTCATCAACCGCGAACATTTCTTTTACAGCCGATTACTCTCCGTAAACCATCTTGATCCCTCCTGGAGTGGGGAACTTCAGTGCTTGGTGTAATGTCGAGGGTATTGCCCTCATGTTGTGAATCCATGGCCTTCTGGATAGGGCGTTACATCTCATACCCCCTTCAACCACATAGAACTTCGTTTCCTAAATGGTTCCGACAGTGTTCACCGACGGGATTATCTCCCTTTTAGTAGTTTCACATGCCATGTTGAACCCGTTTAAAACCCGGAGTGCAGGAACTATTTGGTCTTGCAGACCCAACTGCTCTACGACCCTCGATTTGATGATATTGGCTGAGCTACCTGGATCAATTAACACACACTTAACTCAAGATTTATTTATGAGTACAGATATTACTAGTGCATCATTATGCGGTTGCACGATGCCTTCAGCATCCTCATCGTTGAAAGTGATGGTCCCCTTCGGCTTCTAATCTCGGGTTTGTTTTTCCCTTGTAATGGATACCTTAGTGCGCTTTAGCATTGGCCCCTGGGGGACGTCGACTCCACCAATTATCATGTTGATGACGTGCTGAGGTTCTTCCTGCTCGGTCTGTCTATTGGAGTCCCCATTCCTGAAGTGGTTTTTGGCTCGATCGCTCAGGTATTCCTGGAGGTGCCCGTTGTTGAATAACCGGTCCACTTCTTCTCTTAGTTGTCAGCAATCTTCGGTCCTATGGCTGTGAGTACCATGATACTTACACATCAGGTTGGGGTCTTTTTGGGTAGGATCGGGTTGCAATAGCCGAGGCCACTTGGTATCTTTGATGCGTCCGATGGCAGATACGATACTGGCAACATCGACACTGAAGTTGTATTCCGATAGTCTCAGTACCTCCCTGGCTCCGAGTGGCCTGTCGAAAACATTTTTACTCATGAGTCCCCGGCTATTGTTGCCTCAATCGCTCCTTTTTTCACTCCTCGCAGGGTTACGTACGGATCCGCTACCCCTTCAATCTCCACTATACGGTTGGTACCGATCTCTGTTCGATCTTGGTTCATGATCGACTCTTTTAGACTTGTCATTAGTTCTAGTGGGATACACGGACCCGGAGGGGGCCTCGATCTGGTCATCCTCGACTCTGATTTTTGATTGGTACCTGTTATGGACGTCGGCCCAAATCACCGCCGAGTACTAAATCAAATTCTTCTACTGCTATGAGGCCAAGGAGCTTTGGGGATTGAGTCCTTGAGTGAATGCTTGAACGGCCCAATCGTCCGCAACAGGAGGCAGGTCCATTCGTTCCATTTGAAACCTCGACACAAATTCCCTCACCTTTATGTTAACTCTCTGTTTCACTTTGAAAAGGTCCGATTTTCTAGTCTCGATCTTGATGGCCCCGGCATGAGCTTTTATGAAGGCATCTGCAAGCATAGCAAATGAATCAATAGAATTAGGGGTAAGTTGTGATAACATATCATTGCTCCTTTCGATAGGGTGTCTCCGAACTTTTTCAGCAAGACCGACTCAATTTCGTCATCTTCTAAGTCGTTTCCCTTGATGGCACACGGGTAGGAGGTCACGTGTTTATTTGTATCCGTGGTCCCGTTATACTTTTGAATTTTGGGCATGCGGAACTTCTTTGGGATTGGCTTTGGTGCCGCGCTCAGAGGGAAAGGCTTTTGGATAAATTTCTTGGAATCCAGGCCTTTCAATATCGGGGGTGCCCCTAGGATTTGATCAACCATGGAGTTATAGGTCTCCACTTTTTTGTCGTTGGCTTCGATCTTCTTTTCCCCCAATTTCACCCGTTTTGTCAGTTCCCCAAGCATTTTTATTATTCCGGGGTTGGTCCCGGGTTCAATTTCACCCGGCCTTTCCGTGGTTTGATTATTTCTTCGGGTGTTTTCCCGAGATGGTTCGGGCCCAACTTTGTTGGGGGCGCGGCTTTGGTTATGCAGCTGGGCTATCGCCGCTTGTTGAGCTTGTAACATTTCGAAGTTCACCCGTAAATTGATCCCATCGCCTTCGCCGTCATGCGTACCCTGGGCTATTAATCAGCCTCCTCCGTGAATGCTGTTCTCGGGGTCGGTAGGCAAGTTTGCGTCGATGGCCACATGTGAGTTGGCATCGATTGGGTCAGCGACTGGAACTCCGTTGGAGGTGAACAAGAGGCGCCTCGTTTCTAGGCACAATATTGCTGTTCTCGCCATAGTGGCCAGACTCAGCATCAACGTTCAAGTGGGCAAATTGAGAGTTTGACATTCTTAAATTGACCTAAAATTAAAATCTCAAAGAACAAGCGTAAAACAGAGTGCGTTATGGAAATTTGTATCAAATTACCACTATTATCCTTAGCCTCACGGTGGGCGCCAAACTGTTTACCCTTAAAAACGGATAACGAATTGAATTTATACGCAATGTTAAGGATATGTGGATTAATTCAATAGAAGTGATTCTATGACGTTAGATTGAGCAAATAAAAGACGTAATAAATGGCCAAACCAATGATAAGAGTGAGTCCGAGCTCGGTTAATGGCTTAACAGGGAATCTGCCTTTGGTTTCGAGCTTGCACTTATGAAGAACTTTATGAACAAAAACAAGAACTCTGAATAACCTTTAAAAACAGAAAGAACTGAAGTATATTGCTTTGGTATGCATTTTTTAAAGTGTCTAGTGAATAATAAGCTTCCCCTTTATATAGTAGGGGAGTTTTACCCTATGTACAATCCTAAGAAAGGTAACAATCTTCCTTTTCGCTAATCACTGATTTTCTGCCGATACGGGCCGAGATTCACGCCGTGATATCTGTTTGGGCACGGACATTACGGCCCTTTGTTAGTCGTGTGCAGTTGTTTGGTAATGCTCTCCGAAGTCTTGGGACTCGAACCAGACCCACAGGACGTGGTCCCGATGCCTCCGATGGCAGGCGTTTTGCTCGAGTCCCGATACGAGGGGCTCCTCGCTCTGATTCCGGTTCCTTACGGTCACGTCCCTGCTCCGTTTGCCTCACCAAAAAACGGGGTGTTCAGCGGGCTCGATTTTACCCATATACAGAAATCTAACTGTTTTTACTTCGGTGCTCTCTCTCAAATTAATTTATTGAAATTCCTGTGATTGTTGATATCATTTTGGTATCAGAAAGTAGAGAGCATTGTCGTTGAAGAAACTTTTGGCGATAACGAGAAATTCTGATTATAGTGAATTTATAATTTATATATATATTCATGTTTATTATGTTTCGATTATTATATCCGTGTTCGCTTAGATAAAGTTATAAGAATCGTCTCTTTAAATGTTTTACTGAAGCACAATTTGTATAAGTTTTGTTAAGTCTAATAACACGTGAACAAAATTGGAAAATGGAAATAATCCAGGGACTAAAACTGCTAATTTTTATCTTGAATAATTTATCCAGGGACCCCTAAAGATGTCAAAATATTCCCAACTCCTTTTGAAATGGCAACTAGTGTGGTGCATATTTCTGGAAGTTTCCTCTTATCCAGAACCCTAGCAAGTCCAACAATAACTTAACTATCCACAATTATATATGGAGATCTAAGCATCTTTCATATTTCATTTTCATAAAATGAAATCCGAGCTGGCTTATATTATGCCAACTCACCAATTCCACTCGAAGGGGAATTATTTATAACTTTCTTGTCACTTGATATTTGTCGGGAATATAGAACTTAAAGGGGACCCAGAAAATGACAAAAAGATTTTATTTGTGACAAACAATGAGAGGATGTAGTAGGTGAAATGAATGCAGGGAAACCCCCCACCATAACTAAAACATTTGTTCTTGGCACTTTTCGGTGGATCTCTTGCTTAATTTTAATAGATTCTTCTCTATATATAATATCTTTTGACATTTGTAATTACAATTATTTGAAGTTGAAAGGCGTTTGTGAATTGATAAGAATATTGAGTATTAGAATAACCAATTAGATTTTCAGTTATAATTTACTTTATTTATCAAATTTGTAGCAGCATTCAATTTCGTAAAACCATGTTACATAAATCTAATAGTGTTATGAACAATAAAAGAAGAAGAATAATATTGCAGAGAAAAGTAGGGAGAGAATTCTTATTGAATTTTGGGATGAATTACAATGGGAATAGAAGCCTCTATTTATAGGGAGAGGGTGACTTAGACACCAAGCAATGAACCCTAGAATCTCTCTAAATATAGACATTCACCATAAATACAATTCTATTTATAACACTCCCCCTTGAATGTCTATTCAACAGATAATGTGCCTCGTTAAAACCTTAACTAAAATAAAACCCAGTGGGAAAAAAATTCTAGAGAAGGAAAAAGAGTACACATATCTAACAATACGCCTTTTGGTTGCCTCGTTAAAAACCTTGCAAGGAAAACCCAGTGGGACAAAACCTTGTAAGGGAAAAAGAGCACAACGCGTATTAACTCCCCCTCATGAGAGCATCACTTCACATCCTTAAGCATTTGCATTCCAATCTTGTGCACCATCTTCAAAAGATCTTTGGTAGATATTTGATAAACAAATCAGCCATATTAACTTGAATGAATATATTGCACCTTGAAATCATCATTCTTGATAGAGATATAATGTCTTCATAAATATCGTAGAATGGCTCTTCAATATCTCTATGGAGGTATTCTCGCTATCACATTATCATGCTTATAGTTATAGCAAGATACATATATGCACAAATTGCAATGAGGATGTGGTACTTCAAGATCAAGAATTGTATATGCTTCAAGCAATTTAAATCTTTCAAGGGTCTCATAAGTTAAGTCATATAATAGACTTTAATTAGATGCATATCAAGGTTTCATGTCATGCTAGACAAATAAGATACTGATTGCACATATCATTGGCTTTATACTTTCAAGTATTTGAACTACATGTTCAAACTACATGGCTTTCATATGAAACCAATTCTATTTGAATTGTTTCTTCAGACTTAAGATCCTCATATATATATTTAGCGCTATCATAGATGTCATCGACAAACATTTTATATCAGTTCCAACCTCCTTATTTTTCATAAAGACATAACATAGAGATCTCATCATTCATATTTTCAGGTACCTGAATCTTTCATGAGATTTTATGAAGTGTTATGTCATGTGATCTTCTAGATCACTTGCCTATGAAGTGTTATGTCATGTGATCTTCTAGATCACTTGCCTCCTTTATTATGACCATTTTGATCATTTGCTCATCTTCTTTATCAAAAGTTTATTTGAAACCGATTTGTCTATATGCTTTAAGCGTACACTAGACTTTGTCCTTCTAGGACTTATGCTAATAGGAGCATTTGCAATGAGAATATAGTTACTTTCTTTGGGTCAGCAAATGCGTCTGGCATGCTTTGCAATAAATTGCACATAAATTATCCTTTTTATGAACTTCAAATTCATATTATCTTATTCGAGGATCTATATGAACAAATGATAATTCATTCCACGTAACTTTTTCTCAACTGTTTATCATGTCTCCCCCTCATGTTAGAAAAACTAACTTGTTTTCTCAACTTTGAGAACCCATCTTTGTGCGTTATGGTATTAATCAAAATATACACCGCACATCAATAATAATAAGATGGAATTATTTGGTTCCTGACCATGAACCACTTGTAAGGGGAGAAAATAATATACTTTCGTATATAACGTATATCAAACTGATATAGATAACTTTGTTCTCATAAGTAATAGTTTAGCTATTAAGTGGAGGCACTCAATAAATTATTTTGCTAAACCAACTGTGATGTAAACCAACTTATCAAGATGAACTTCTTGAATAGAAAATCTGGAAATTATGCTCTAAATCAAATTATTGAGCAAGTTACCTCGCAAACACCATGTTGCGGGTTAATAATAATCGCACATGCAACCATCTCACAGATGCATCTTATGTGGTATACATGGCAGGTGAATAGGCCCATATTCACCTTTGATATTTCCAGTATTCATGGGATTCAATCCCAATTTTAGTTGATCTATTAATTAATGAGAACAAGCAATATAAGAGAATTCATAAAGAACTTTCTAGTTCTTTAATATTTACCCATGTGAATTCTCTATTATTTTTGCACATCATACTTAAATTGATATGGCTAAACCAATTATGCCAACTGAATAAATTATCAATATTGATAAACTTCAGATTTACACCATGACGTGTGCAATTATCAATAAACTCCAAGTTTATTATGATATGGGTTTTTATATCAATAAACATCCACTTTATTGTGGTATTCTTTTATTTGTGTAGTACAAACTGGAGAATAAAGCGGGTAGCTTTTCACATACATATTACCCAGCTACAAGTTGTAGTAATAGAAGATATTAAATCTTTCCTTTATTTATAGTCTCAATATAATCAACCACTTTCGCGTGTACTTTGAAAACTGAATAAGTTTCTTTGAGACTTACTACAGCATAATACCTCATTGGTAATCAATTGTGTTTCTCCAAAATAGTATAATTGGCTCTTGCAGAGTTCTCAATTAATTTTGTAGTACCACATATTCATCAACACCCATAAGGTGAATATCTCTTTTAAAGAGAAAGTTATACCATTATGGTTATGGTCAAAATTATATGCAAGATATGTTTCTTGCATTACCGTTGTCTTTTAATAATCACAATGCCAAAATATTTTGGCGTACAATAGGTACGTGACCAATGACCATTCATGCCATTCTTAAATCATCTCAAACCTCCTTTTAGAGGTGAGTGCGGTATATTCACTACCACTAGCACGTTCATATTCTTTGAAGAATGAATATGTATTCATAAATCAGATGTTGTCATATTCACATCATGAATTGACCATAATCATCTATATGTGCTTAATAAAATCTCATGTCAAATCGATGACAAATATTACTTTCACAGAGTGATGGATTATTTTGAGAATCCTTATTATTCTCATTATCACAATGATGACGATTATAATTTCGTCTATTGCCACGTCCACATCCATTGATACCTTCACGGTAATAATTTTGTCTTCTTTCAGACTTATCACATATTGCTATCACATTCTCTTAAGGGAATGAGAATGGAGAAAATTCAATGGGACGGGTTTTCACTTCTTGTGCTCACGATCATACATGACTTTGATCATGGCAAGACATAGAAATTTTACCACTTCTGGTGGTTATAATTTCTTACAAACTCCATTAGAGTTATAATCAAACTTTGTTGTCTTTGCTTGTATATAAAATTAAATTATAGAATTTCAAGAATATAAAAGAGCAAAATAAAGTAAAATACTTACCTTAAATCTAAAATTTAATCATGAAGGAAGTTCATGGAATAATTGACAATCATTATGCTCAATCCCAAAGCTTCTACTCAATTGGTTAGAGTCTCGTGCTGATAACGTGTTATGAACAATAAAAGAAGAAGAAGAATATTGCAGAGAAAAGTAGGGAGAGAATTCTTATTGAATTTTGGGATGTATTACAATGGGAATAGAAGCCTCTATTTATAGGGAGAGGGTGACTTAGCCACCAAGTAATGAACCCTAGAATCTCTCTAAATATAGACATTCGCCATAAATACAAATCTATTTATAACAAATAGTTTGATTTAAAAGAAGAAGAAAAACATGTCGATGGTTGGTCAATTGATATTTTTATGTGATAAAACAAAAAAGACTGTGTTGTTTTTTGGTACGAATAATCATGTCTTGTAGATTTTGTTTTCGGTTCAAGAAAATCTTATTAACGGTAAAAAATGTACACCGAAAGGCGCCGTATTTTAAGGAAAGACCTAAAAAAAAATACACATGCCTTCACACCATAACAAAAAATGGTCCATGTTTTTAAGTTTTATCCGATCTAGCCCATACCGTACATATTTTGAAAACACTAGCAAATTCAAAATCTGTGTTCTTACAACCATTGCTTCTAAAAGATATAGAGTTAAACATGTGTTCTCACAACCGTTGCTCTCATTCTCTCTTCTTCTCACATCTTCTACATATGCTTCAAGGGGCCGTGTATTTTCTGCTTCTCCCCCCTGTGTCACCTGGTTGCAGTGTAAGACAATGAAAGAGCATCATTGAAGGTCATTCAAAGCTTTGCTTTCGAGAATAGGATTTTTTGAGTTTGTTAGTTGTTTGGATTGGGTGTTGTTCCAATTGATTGAAAATATCAAAAGGAGTTCAAGATTTAAATTTGAAGTGATTTGGAGTAGATTTGAGCAAGATTTGAGTTAAACTTCAGAAAAGACGCAAGTAAGAAGACGAAGTCAGTTTTTTGTATAATTATGTATTATCTTGTATAATAGTGTATATGAGTGTATAAACACATCTTATATACTATTATACACCTACAAGCGTCTGTATACGAACTTCTTCCACGATTTTCAGTTGCAATTCTTGTTCAAAACTAGTTCAAATCTCCATTAAATGACTTCACATTTTATATACAACATCCTTATATTGTTTCTAACAAGTCTAAATAACACCCACTCCAAAATTCTCACAAAATCAAATTTTCAGAATTTAAACCCACATATTTAAACTTGTTAAAAATCTAATTTTCACCACCCAAATGGATTTTGTTTGTTGAACTAATATTTGAGTCACAGTTACTGATTCGAAAATTAACTTAAAAGCTTGAGCAATCTTTTTTAAAAATTAAATAGTAATTTCGAGAACCTATTGGAGTTGAATGTTTGAGTATTAACCTATTATTTTTGGGTTATTGGTAGTAAATTGAAATATGGGCTATAAAACTGAAAAATAGGAAGCCCAATTATTCTTATGTGAAATTTTTCCTATTTTAAATAATTTTTTACACAGATTAAATAATTCTTTGTTATAGAACTCCCATCTTTGTTCCTCCAAAACTAAGAATATAGACAAAATGGTAGAAAGAATTTCATTTTGCTTTGCCCCAAAGAGATGCAATTTTTTTTCATATTTATAAACAGATTGGGATATAGATAGAGCGAATAGGTGTAGGTTTTGGATTACAACAACAACAATATACTCAATATTATCCCACACCGTGGAGTCTAGGGAAGGTAGTGTGTACGCAGACGTTACCCCTACCTTGTGAGGATAGAGAGGTTGTTTCTAATAGACCATCGGCTCAGGAAAGCATAAGTACCACATTAATGAAAATATAGACAAGAAGGGACAGTACCAAAAAGCAATATAAAAGCAGAATAAAAACAACAAGATAGTAAGGTGATCAACAATGAAAGAAAAGAACGGTTAGTTATAAAAACCTACTACCAACAGAAAGCAAGATTGCGTGCCAATACTTCTGTTATGAACACCCTAGACTAACTACTCTACTACCCTAATCTTCGACCTTCATACGTTCCTATCAAGGGTCATGTCCTCGGTCAGCTGAAGTTGCACCATATCTTGCCTAATCACCTATCCCCACCTCTTATTTGGCCTACCTCTACCTCTGTGTAGGCCCTCCAATGTCAACCTCTCACACCTACTCACCAGGGCATCTGTGCTCCTCCTCCTCACATGACCAAACCACCTAAGTTGTGCTTCCCGCATCTTGCCCTCAATAGGGGCCGCACTCACCTTGTTGTGAATAACCTCATTTCTGATCCTATCTAACCTGGTGTGCCCGCACATCCATCTCAACATCCTCATCTCTGCTACTTTCATCTTCTGGACATGAGCGAACTTGACTGGCCAACACTCAGCCTTATACAACATCGTTGGTCTGACCACCACTCTATAGAACTTACCATTAAGTTTCGTGGCACATTCTTATCACACAAAACACCGGAAGCGAGTCTCTATTTCATCCATCCCGCCCCAATACGATGTGTGACATCTTCATCAATCTCCCAATCCCCCTGAATAATAGACCCAAGCTACTTAAAACTTCATCTCCTAGGGATGACCGGCGAGTCCAGCCTCACCTCCCCTTCCCCTCCTTGAGTCTCGCCACTGAACTTACACTCCAAATATTCTGTCTTGGTCCTGCTCAACTTGAAACCTTTAGACTCCAGGGTCTACCTCCATACCTCTAATTGCACGTTTACACCATCTCGCATCTCGTCAATCAATACAATATCATCTGCAAATAGCATGCACCACCGCACCTTCCCTTGGATGAGGCGCGTCGATACGTCCATCGTCAGGTTTTGGATTGTTAAATCAAAGTATTAAGACCTTGTAACGAATTAAGAAAACTAGTCATCAATTCTGGTACGATATATGGCATAATGAATTTAAACAAAACATTCTCCGAAGAAGTTAGGGTACAGTGCTTCTCTGTCTCTCTCAACTTAACTAGGTTCAATTTGCAAAACTATAAGAGGACACATGATATGTTTGATTGTTCTCCTTAACCTAAGTTTTTTATTGAGGTTTGACATGTCTACTTATTCTATGACCAGAAATTACATATATATAAATAAGAATTAGGACGATTTTAATATATTCGTTTTAGCATTACAAGTTTGTACTCTCATGTCTCTGAATCAAGAAATTTCATCTTCACCTTCTCCCTTTCCTCTCAGTGTCCCACCCCTCAAGTCAATCAATAATGTCTCACTCTTAAACTAGTTAGGAGTTAATTTTATAAATTTAAAGGACTAGACTACTAGACGAACAAGTAGCATGGCAAGTAACAAAAAGAAATCTAAACTTCGCAATGGCAAGTAACAAAAAGAAAAAATTCAATATCACCTTCCACCTAAAACGGAATACATCCTTCCAAAAACTTTTTCTACTATCGGAAAGGTTGCCACGAGTAAGTAAATTCGGGAGAAAGGCATTTTTCGTACATAGGACATGTAACTAATTACCGATCTGATAAATAAGGACTGGTTCAATTTGGTTTACTAATTAGTTATGCAAATATAATTTATGTGGTAATTAATAATGAATGAAGTGTGTATGGGTCAAAATTAGGTCCAGTTTAGCGAACGCAGACGGACGAGCTGAGGCCGATGTCGAAGCCAACCATGGTCCAGTGGCGAGGAGTCGCTCAAAGGGAGAGACTAGCGCCGAGGTCGAGTAGAGAGCAAACAGCTGCAACTGTTAGAATATTCCTAGGATTATTAATATGAATATTCTGTTGAATATTCTCCCACATTGTACTTTTTTAGGGTTTCCACGGATATCCCTTATAAATAGGAAGAGAGAGAAAACAAAAGGGGATTCGGAACCTTTTATGAAAGAACATCTTGTAAAGAGTTGACTATCAAGAATATACCAAAAGCTTGTCTTGTCTCTCTAGTTCGATTCTGTCACATAATATTCCTCTTAGGTTCACAAGATCCAAGAACGCATAGTTCACTTCTATTGTTTGTTGTCACGCGTTGTGTCAGAGGAAGGAATCATCCATCTCATCCAACATTTGGGTGACAAATTCCTTCTTATTACATTTAATGTCATTTATCACGTTTATTACATGTTCTCATCCTCATATTTATTACTAGCCATTGAGCATTAACTCGGAATTTGTTGACTTGAACATGGTCCCACACCGTCCAAGCTGTTTAATTTCGGATCTGGAATTTATTACTTTTAACTTGGATTTACCCCTTGTCTATTTATTAAATTGGTTTAACTAAAAGGACTTAAAACCTTTTGGTCAAACAATTTGGCATCGTCTGTGGGGAGTTCCTAGTTAAAAAGCTTAGTTTCTTCTAGATCTTAAAAAAACACAACAAAAGCTCCCTTTTTCTTGTTTGCACAAGCTAACAATGGCAGGAAAAGGAGAGGAAAGACTGAAATCAGTGATGGGTGTCACCACCAATCTCCTAGGCACCATCAACGAGGTGGACAGGGAAGACGAGGAGAACGTAACGCCGAGCGCCTCACCCAGGCAAAGTGATTCACCTCCTCCTCATAGGAGTGTAACCGCTTCACATGAGAAGGGAGCCTCCACGTCCACGACGGAAGAAGCCTAAGCAGTATACTTGACAAACCTACTCAAGGGACGAATAGGAAAACCACACGAGTTGACACCCCAATAACCATCAACGAGCAACATGCTCCTCCCCCAACTGGTAACCCTCACACCGTTGTTGATGCAGATAACGAAGCCCTCGTAGCTGTTTTGAAGAAAATGGAAGAAATGGAGAATGAGAATAAAGCGCTCCGCGACCAAATGAGGGAGCACCAAGAAAGAGTTGATAAGATACCAGGCGCCCCGAAACTCCTGCCAAAACGGGACATCGGCCAGTTCGTGAAACAACCATACAGCGAGGAGGCATCCCGACATGCCATACCCAAAACCTTTAAAATGCCACCATACCTAAAAATATATGACGGCACAATGGACCCTGAAGACCATATCATTCATTACGTCACGGCAATAAAGGCAACAACCTCTCGAAAGAGTAGGTACCGTCGGTGCTACTGAAGAAGTTCGGTGAAACCCTAACAGGAGGAGCCTTAACATGGTACTCACAATTACCAGCACGCTCTATAATGACGTTCGAGGAAATGGCCGACAAGTTCGTCACCTCCCATGTCGGGGCCAAGAAAGCAGAAGCCAGAGTGAATGACATCTTCGTCATCAAACAATCGCCTGGTGAAGGACTCAGGGACTTTATCGCCCGGTTCAATAGAGTAAGAATGAGCCTGCCAAACATCAGAAGGGATGGCGGTAGTGGCCTTTCAAAGTGGGTTAAATAGGAACGGGTCGAGGGCGACCAGAAAATTATTAAGCAGACTCATGAAATACCCTCCCATCACCTGGGAAGAAATTCACAACGCTTATCTCAATGGTCCAACCCAACGGCTAACGACAGTCCAAATGGAATCAAGGAAAGATCTCCGGAACGACAGCCGAAGAGATCACGCAGGTCCATGCCTCAATCGAGAAAGGCACCAACCGTACATCAGAGCGACCATCTCACTACCTCCCCGCCAAGCCGAAGGGCGTCCAGGCCACAAACGGGAACTCACCGAAACAAAAGAGGTATGCCTCCACTTTTATCTGCTCACAATTTTTGTGTTTCTCCTTCAGAAATAGTTTACGCCCTAGAGAAGCTCGGTCCCAAGGTGAAATGGCCACAAAAGATGAAGTCGGACACAAATTCCAAAAAGTCGAATGTCCTCTACGAGTTCCATCAGGAATGAGGCCACAAGACCGAGGATTGCATAGCCCTACGACAAGAAGTAGTGAACATGCTCCACCAAGGACATTTAAAGGAGCTGATGAGCGACCGAGGGAGAGCCAATTTCGCCCGTGGACGAGAACCATATCAAGGCCCCCCAAAGCCACCCTCCCCCGCCCGCACCATCCAAATGATCATCTGTGGAGGTGACGAAGCAACAATCAACCATGTGAAGTTAACCACCACACATAAATTGAAACGGTCGATCACCCATGAACGGTATGATGACCTCGAAGACAGTATCATCTTCGATAAGTCAGATATCCATGGTTTGACCTTTCCTCATTTCGATGCTCTTGTCATTACATTACGAATTTCAGATACCGATGTAAAAAGAATCATGGTAGACGGCTGGAGCAGTGCGTGTATTATCCACCCCCGAGTTCTCACACAAAAAAGACTCGAGGATAAGATAGTACTGCGCTGCATAACACTAACAGGTTTTAACAATGCAGTTGAACGAACCTCTGGAGAGATAACATTGCTCGTCCTGGCCGGGGGTATTACCCTGGAAACAACATTCCATGTCATGAACCAAGACACCGCCTACAACGCCGTTATAGGGCGACCCTGGATACACGCCATGCGGGCCATCCCGTCCAGTTTATACCAGGTCATCATGTTCCCTATCCTATGGGGAATATTTAGCATTCGCGGTGAACAACGCACAGCTCAAGAATGCTACCGCATCGCCCAAGATTGCACATACACCCAACAGTTAAGGGAGGGGGCTCATGAGCATAGCAATTACCGAAGTCGGGGCCCAAGTTCAACGAACAAACAGATATCATCAGAGACCTCAACGCCGTGGAAGCCACAGGGTTAACAGTGGAAGACCTTGGTCCCATCCAGTTGGACAAAAGCGACCAAAACAAAAATGCCTACATCGGCTACAAACTCACAGAACCAGGTAAATTCCATAAATTTTTAATTGACAACGCCGATCTATTTGCTTCTCCCACGCAGATATGCCAGGTATCCCAAAAGACATCACAAAACACAAGCTGAATATTGATCCACTCTACCCGCCGGTACGACAAATCAGAAGAAAGTTCAATGCTACAATTAACGAGGCCGTCCACGAAGAGGCAGAAAAATTGCTCGACAATGGTTCCATTCGAGAGTCAAAGTACCCCCAATGGGTCGCTAACGTGGTCATTGTGGAAAAGAAAAATGGGAAATGGCGCATGTGCATAGACTTCACAGACCTAAACAAAGCCTGCCCGAAAGACTCCTTCACGTTACCTCACATCGATCAGCTCATCGACGCAACAGTAGGACACGAGCTATTAAGCTTCTTGGACGCCTACTCAGGCTACAACCAAATCCTCATGGAGGAGGAGGACCAAGAAAAAACTACCTTCATCACCCATCAAGGGACGTACTGCTACAGAGTCATGCCGTTCGGGTTGAAAATGCAGGGGTGACCTATCATAGGCTAGTCACCAAGATGTTCAAAGAGAAACTCGGCAAAACTATGAAAGTCTATATAGACGACATGTTAGTCAAATAAAAAAGAAAAGAAGACCTTATCGACCACCTAAGGGAAGCTTTCGACATACTTAGATGATACGGCATGAAGTTGAACCCCGAAAAGTGTGCTTTCGGTGTGACCTCGGGGAAGTTCCTCTGTTTTTTTGTATTACAGAGAGGCATTGAGGTCAATCCCGACCAGATCAAGGCTATAGAGGGAATACTTGAAATTTTGACCAACAAGAAACAAGTGCAAAAGTTGATCGGCCTAAGAGAGCTAAAGGCATACTTGTTCTCGCCCACATTACTCGCAAAAATAGAACTAGGTGAACGCCTCTTAACCTAACCGTATCCTACATTGTAGTAAGCGCAGTCTAGGTCCGTGAAAATAATGCTACCCAATCTCTAATCTACTACATTAGCAAAACCCCTGTTGATGCTAAAACGAGGTATCCCCACCTCAAAAATGGCCCTGCCATTAGTCGTAGCTTCACAAAAGCTGAGACCCTATTTTCAATGCCACCCCGTCTCGGTGGTCATGACCTTCCCCCTAAGAAGCATCCTACACAAACCCGAGCAGTCGGGTAGATTGGCCAAGTGGGCCATCAAATTAAGCGAGCATGATATAATATATCAGCCGCGAACAGCGATAAAGTCGCAAGTACTCGCCGACTTCAGCGCCAAAATACTACCTGAGGTCGAGCAGGAAGCCGCCCGTACCTCCCCCAAGTTACCTGACCTATGGGTCATGTACAGCGATGGTGCCTCCACCAATCCATACGATGTCCCGACATAACTAACAGTGAGGCCGAGTATGAGGCCGTAATTGCAGGACTGAAGCTAGCTCTCAAATATGGAGCACGGCGAGTCATCCTCCGATGTGACTCACAATTTGCCTTCAACCAAGTCACAGGGACTTTCCAAATCAAAGAACAAAGGCTACAAAAATACCAGGCAGAAATTCATAAGCTACTGCCCGAGTTCGAGTGCCAACTCGACCAGATACCGCGAGCACAAAATATCGAAGCAGACGGTCTTGCCAAATTAGCAGCGGACACCAAGAACTTAAGCAGAAAAGAAAACGTGGTCACCCTCCTCCGTTCCTCGATAGACCAAATTAAGGTACGCACCATAAACCTGACTTGGGACTGGCGCAATCGTATTATGTCATATTTACATGACGGAGTGCTCCCACCCGACAAAAAAGAAGCCAAGAAGCTTCGAATGCAGGCGGCCCGATACAACATCATCAACCATGAGCTGTACAAAAGAACGTTTGGTGGTCCCTTGGCGAAGTGCCTAGGACCAAACCAAACTAGGCGCATCCTCAGAGAAGTACACGAAGGCCATTATGGAGCACATACCCCGAATTTAGCCCTCGTTAGATGCCTCATACGGGCAGGCTATTACTGGACCACCATGAAAAAGGAAGCCACCGAATTCGTTAGAAACTATGGACAATGCCAAAAATACGCTCCAATGATCCACCAGGTGGGCGAGCACCTCCACTCCGTCACATCTCCTTGTCCATTCATCAAATGGGGGATGGACATCGTCGGACCCCTTCCAGCAGGCCGAGGTAATATACGATTTCTTTTGGTTTTAACAGACTATTTTTCCAAGTGGGTAGAAGTAGGTGCATTCGCCCAAATACGCGAGCAGGAAGTTATCACATTCATATGGAGGAACCACATATGCCGCTTCGGCATCCCCAAATAAATCAGTTGTGACAACGGACCCTAATTCACCGGAAAAAAGACCGCGAATTCTACGAGAAATAGCACACCAAGCGAATACTCTCCACGCCATATCATCCCACAGGCAACGGACAGGCAGAGTCCTCCAACAAAACAATATTGAACATCATGACGAAAAAGCTTGAGGACGCCAAAGGACTATGGCCAGAACTGCTACCGGAAATGCTATGGGCATACCGCACCACGCCAAAAACAAGCACAGGAGAAACCATATTCACTAGTCTATGGGACTGACGCAGTGATACCAGTCGAAGTCGGGAACCAAGTTTGAGATACTCCAATGAGAGTGGACCAAGTAACAATGAAAGCAGAAAGCAAGACCTTGACGAAATAGATGAGCGAAGAGACATGGCTTACGTAAGAATGATAGCTAAAAAGCAACAAGCAGAACCGTACTACAACAAAAAATCCAAAGTCAAACCACTCAAGGCATGGGACTATGTACTCAAAGCCAAAACACAAGCGAGCAAAGACCCACGAGAAGGAAAACTAGGAACCAATTGGGACGGACCATACAAAATCATAGCAATAGCAAACAAAGGATAATTCCAACTAGAAGCAATGGAGGGAAAACTACTACCAAACAATTGGAACGTCGCCCACCTCAAATACTTCAACTTTTGAAGATGGACGTCCTCCAAGTCGTACTCTTTTTTCCCTCAACCGAGTTTTGTCCCAATTGGGTATTCTCGGGGAGGTTTTTAGTGAGGCGACGAAGGGGGCATCTCGGAGTTTAGGTATTTAGTTCATCACCCCACCTATCGACTACTTCTATAGGCAGAGCGATGAAGGGACTAGATAGACTGGGACTCCTCGAATGTATGTATGGACCGAAAAGAAATGTAATATCCTCCTTCGAATAAACAAAGCAGTATTTCATACACCTCCACCAAATTTTCACATCATGCCAACGCAAAGAAAATATACATTCGACCTCGCTCGAATTAACTTACATTTGACCTCGTTCGAATCAATATACATTCGACCCCGATCGAATCGTTATACATTCGACCTCGCTCGAATTAACTTACATTCGACCTCGCTCGAATTAACTTACATTCGACCTCGTTCAAATCAATATACATTCGACCTCGTTCAAATCAATATACATTCGACACCGACGAATCGTTCTACATTCAACCTTGCTCGAATTAACTTACATTTGACCTCATTCGGATCGTTCTACATTCGACCTCGTTCGAATCATTCTACATTCGACCTCGCTCGAATTAACTTACATTCGACCTCGTTCGAATCAATATACATTTGACCTCGATCGAATTGTTCTACATTCGACCTCGCTCGAATTAACTCACATTCGATCTCGTTCGAATCAACTTACATTTAACCTAATTCGAGTCGAACCGGAAGTCAGGGACTTTCTCACAAAAGAACACTCACAAAAAGAAAAGAAAGAAGAGCTAGAAATACACAGCAAAACACAACTGTTCCATTTCAATCATTCCATTCCAATATATTTTTACAAAGGGTTGGAAAGACGCTCCCAAAAAAAATAGCAAAACACAAAAAAGCAAAAACCAAGTACAAAGACTTCACGCCGCATCATCCCTCCATCACCAACGTCACCAGTATACTCATCGTCGTACCAAGGGTCGGAGGCAAGCCCTTCTAAGGCATTTTTTATCATCGTCTCCTCCGGGAGTACCGGGATCATAACCACAGGCGTCACGAGCTGCACGTTCCTTGACGCGAACATCCTCAAGTTCCGCCTCGAAAATCTTCCCAGCCGTCTTCAGAGACCTGTATATATCAAGTTGGGCCTTAGCATGAACCCACATTTCATACAACTCCCATGACACACCGGGATCGGCAGAAGTATGAGATGTAGACGGTCGGGCCTACTGTTGCGCCTTCTCGGCTCTTAGAGCGACAACCTGCTCATTCAGCTTAGATAGCTCCGCTTCCAAACCCCCAATCCGCTCCTCAAACCTTGCCTCCTTAAGCACCAAAGTTTCCGCCTCAGTAGCCCGCTCAGACCTACAAACACGAAGAGCGCCCTCCAGGGCTGTCACCTCCGCCACGGTGGTCATTCTCGCTTTCTCAGCTCTGCACAACTCTTTGACCGAGGTGCTCAACTCACCCCTCAACTCGATGTCCCTTTCTTCGCTCAGCTCAAGCTTGACCCTTAAAGACACCACCTGCGCCTGAAGGTTAGTGTTTTCTGCCATCACTCCCTTGCTCATCCTCCTTAGCCCTCAGTACCCCCTCAAGCACACTGCATCTGCCGATAGCCCTTATAAGCTCTTCGTCCTTCTCCTTCAGCTCCTCATCATTCTGCTTGAGGCCGTCGCGAAGCGTTTGAAACTGGCTGTCTTGGGTAAGTAACTCGACCAACGTTCGATGCTTAGAACGGTACTCTTTGTACTTGGATACCATCTTCTTGAAGAGGGCCGTCCTACGCTCAATCTCCATAATGAGGGTCTGACATGCAAAAGAAGACAGGTCAGCGAAAATCAATTACACATACGAAATAAACTAACCTAACATGGGAAAAGCAAACTTACTTGCAAGGCCATGCCAGATATACCCAACGATAGATCCGCATCTGATCGAGGCCAACCCTGTACTACTATAAAGTAGCAAGAGTGATCGAAGCATCTTTTACCCGAGAAGGTCGGGATCGATTTCCACAGGGAGCTAGAGAAGGGAATTGAGTTTCTATCTAAATTGGAGTTGCATAATTGTTCCTAATTGCACTTCTAAACATATTTGGTTTTGATATTACTTCTAAATTTATACTACTAAGATGCTAAATTAAGCTAAGTTAAGCTAAGAGTAGACTATTGAAGGTTGTCTAATTAGTTAAAAGGCACTAGGGGAGTGACTTTCTCCTAGGTGGATACTTGACGGGTTCTCGTGTCTAAGGCTAGGTTATCATATTTGGGGATTACCGTATAACCATTTCACGATTCTACTCACTCTATACCTCTCGGTAGTTCGAGTGATTTTGCCCTAATTGACTTTCTCAAAATCAATTGGGTATGATCATTTGTGCAAGCAATTGAGGTTCAAGTCGGGTATTACTATCTCTAGGCTTAACCCTTTAATTGGGGCTATCAATCTCTTGAGTACGCCCCAATTCCTTGTAGGACTAATTTTTATAAACTTAGGCTCTCTTTCTCAAGAAGATCCCAAGTCAACTAGGCATAAACTAGTGTTTGCAACCACTAATTCAACATTAAAACCATAAATTAGTCCAAATATCAAACACCCATAGACATTCAAGCATTAAAACACAAGACCCATCAATTATCCACACTAGGGTTGAGCCACAACCCTAGCTGATGGTTCTAGCTACTCATGATAATAGAGGAAAACAAAGAAATAGATAAAGAAAAACCCATAATATTTAATTACTAACTAAAACTTGAAGATTCAATGATAAAACTATTGTAAAATTACTCAAAATGGTAAAAGGACACTATTCACGAGCGCAGCTCATCTTAAAATTATAACTGATAAACTAAAAATGGGAAAAGAAACTATTTATACTAGGCCGAAAATTCTGGACAACAATAACCCTGTGGGGCTAGTGTGGACCGCACAAAATCGAGTGCGACCGCACTAAGGCTCTTGGCTGAAATTTCTACTCTCTGAACTTGGCCACCGCGGGCCGCACAAAATGCACCGCGGCCGCGGTGGCTTCTGTTGCGGTCCGCACAAAATGGACCGCGGACCGCATTTGCAATGTTCCTCCAACTTGGCAACTCTCTGAACATGAGCTTTGCGGACCGCACAAAATCGAGTGCGGCCGCAATGAAGTCAATGCGTCCGCATGAAATGTTTTGCGGTCGTATTGCTTGGCTGCCTGAAATGAGCACTCTCTGAACCTCCTCTTTGCGGATCGCACAAAATGGAGTGCGGCCGCATTGGTCCTGTTATACTGAGCTTGGACTTGTTCTTGGTACTTGTGCATGTTTCACTCCTTTTTGAGCTAGTATTGACGAATTGTCACCTCGTTGACCAAACCCTGCGATCAAGTACAACATGTGAGCCTTTGGGACTATTTTGTACACCTTTCTAATCAAAACTCAAGTAAGAAGGAGTGTCAAATGCATCATAATCCCTAGTTATCAACTCCCCCAAACTTAAGCTTTTGCTTGTCCTCAAGCAAACAAAATCAGACCAACCCCTTAAGAGTACACCCAAGAAAATTCAGTTGACCTAAAGTGACCTCAACTAGCATCAATTGGGACTAATAATTGCCCTCAATTCAAATGAATCATTAACAACATTTACTCTTTTAAACACCATGGATTTAGTGCGACACAAGAGCATCAAGAGTTGACTCAACACATCAAAGAAACTCGTTCTATTACTTTGGTCAATGTGGAACCCAAACTCACACATCCTCGACTCTCCCTAAGCAAACCTCACCCTTAGGATAGTAGCACCCAGAACGAGGTTAATGGAAATACACCCATCTCTCTCAAGGAAAAGTCACAAGTCCGGCACTAGGTACTATATGCTTGCCCCTTATGTGAGTCACCACTAATGTAAGCTTCATTCAACTCAAGATCATATAGGGCTTTTGTGGAGACATAGTGAAGGCTTTTGGTTTAGGGTAGGAAATGTTTGGTCTAAGTAGGTTCCATCTTCCCTTTAGCACTTCTTTTGCTTCATTTTGGCACACATTCACTTGACTTCTTAAGTCATTTCACTTCTTTCTAATGGGTTAGAGAGACAACTGTCACACTTTCTTGTTCATTTCAAATCTTTTCTCCTTTCTAAACTTTCCACACCTTTCATTCTTTGNGAAATCTCGAACATTAGATCAGCTGCTTACTTTGGTCCTTTCCTTAAAAAAGGAAATACACACGGGACTCAGAGGTAATATTTTAGATGATTAATGCTTAACCCTTTCCATTAGAATTGTTGTAACCTAGATCGGAAATAATTAAGTATTCCGCGTGTCTTTGGGTTCTAATGTTATCATTGGTAGGCTATAGAGGTGTTCAAGGTATCATTCGGACCAAGGAGAGCCTATAATCACATCTCAAATCAAATTACACTTAGGATTTCGCCTAGACAAACATTCAGGGCAAGTTAGACCAATGGCTCGGGACTTGGACTTGCAATTCAAATTCTCACCACACAAGCTTTGGGATTGCTAAAGACACGGAGTCGGGGGCCCACAACAACCTTAGATAATATTTGAGCAACACAATGGTCCCAAAAAACCACTTAATGATTATCGGCCAATACAAGAGTCTCAAGGTCACAACTTTCACCATCCTACACACACCGATTTGTTTTTGACCATGGGATCAAAGGAAAATGTGTTAGGCCCAAGTGAAGCTTTACCCTTACCAACTAACTACTAAAAAGCAAAAAGAAAACAGACTCAAACCCTTAAGAAGGTTGTCATGCCATCCATCATCGGTAAGAGCCACCCGATTCACACAAATTATACCTTTGGAAAGAACTCTGGCATTAAGAAAACCAAAGGCTTATTGCAAAAGCTCAAAACAAGAAGCTATGAACATAAAATAAGAAGCTAAGAAAGGAAAAAATGCGAAAAGTAAAATGAATATGTACAAGAGGGGATTTAGACGAATATACAATAGGGAGAATAAATATATACATAAGAACGTAACTTCATACACAGACCCAAAGTAAAAAGTACGAAAAGTGCAATGAAAATGATAAAATTATATACATACCAAAGATAAAAAGAAAGAAAGCATAAAATACTGTCATATATACAGTCATCCAAATATCCAATTCGGGCTACCCCCTCAAATGAAAGCTGGCATTGTCCTTAATGCCAACTAACCAAAATAAGCACAAAATAAAGAGGAGAGGAAAAAGAAACTCCCTATGGGTCCTCCGTCTGCATAGGAGCCTGAGTCTGAGACCCTGGGTCCTCTGTCTGCTCGGGAACCTGTGACTGGCTCCCTGTGATCTGTGGCTCTGCTGGGACATGGGCCTGGACCTAGACTGAGTCCTGGGGCTGGCTGCTGGTATTGGGTCATGCAATAGCAAATCTAAAGGCAGGTGATCCGCCTTCAGCCTATCAACCTCTACCCTGAGCACCCTCACCGACTCTTTTGAAGCCCGAGTCTTCCTCACTTTCTTCGCCTCCTTTGCAAGCTCCTTTAGTGCCTTCCCATGTGAATCAACAGCGTCCAATATCAATTTCTGGTTCTCTAGGAGCTTCTTCTGGTTGTCTAGAAGCTCCTTGAGAGTGTCCTCAATGGATTGAGGGACCTGTGGAGGAGGAGGTGCTGACTGGGCTGCCACCGTAGTAGATAGTACAGACAGCTTAGAAGTAGCTGACTGCATCCAGTTGTTGATGCTGGCGAGGGCCTGACTCAGACGGTGAGCAGTCAATGGGTATGCCGTGGTGGAGGGTATCTCTAGAACTGTAGAAGTGGATGGACCTGGGGCCATGTCTGCTGAGGTGGAAGGAGGCTGAGTAGGAGCCACTACCACTACTGACTCTTCAGACTGGCCAGTTGAAGCAGTGGCTTTTCCCTTGTAGTGCTTGCCTTTAGGGTTGTCATCACCCTACAGGCTATACCAGGAGAACGGTGCCTTCGCCTTCATTTTCATATCAAATTTCCGCTTGTCCACCTCTAAGTCGTTCAGGTACATGGTCAATAAGTTGGGGAAGGGATCATTTCTGTCACCTTCGTTCACCACCCGTGCAATAACCCGAGACATCACATTCTCGACGTTAATCGGGTACCTCGCCATGATCGATGCTACCAATATAGCCCGGTGAAGAGGGAGTGAGTTTTCGTTGGTGGTGGGGTCTAGCCTGCTGCACACAAATGTCTCCCACCCTTTAGCCTCAAAGTTCAAAGTTCTCCTCAAGATCTTCACTCCCGCAGTCAACCAATCGGGGGTGGTACCTGGGATTGCCAAGTACTCTGCCAACCAAGGACGAGCTTCCTCACCCAATGCCATCTTCTCCAAATACAATGACTCGTCCTCCTCCATGAAGCCCGGGTAGTCATCTATTGTTTTTCCATCAAATCTTACTTTCAAATTCCGCACCTTCGTCACTTTGGTGCCCTTTTTGATGTGGGCAACATTGGTGTAGAACTCCTTGACCGGGTGCTCGTTTGCATCCTCACAGTTGCTTATAAAGTACTCCCAGCCCACTCTCTCTCTGAAATGTCTTCTCACATTGGGGTTGTGAGGCAAGAGGTCTCTATCGACGAAACTTCGTTCAAGAATCAATTTCCTCTTAGGCCACCATTCTCTGAACTTATGGTAGGCCACCTCACTCAGGAATCGGTCTTGCCATGCTTCCGGGTTCCTTGTTCTCTCTACTCCTCCCACTTGGGGCTCACCCCCTCCTTCTTCTCCTTCTTCTTGTACTGGACCCTCACCGGAGAGTGAAGCTGTAGGAGAGGTGGAATATTCTTTGCCACTGCCAGCGGCTGAGCCCTCAGATGACTCAGAAGATACACGCACTGATGCTCGGGCAGTAGGAGATCCCTGAGGAGTAGGGTCATCTATTAGTCTAAACCTCTCCGAAAAGTCATCTATATACTCCAGGACGGAGTCAGAATCAGATGCCTCCCGGGAAGGCTCATACTCACTTCCCGATGAATGGAAGCAGCTCTATCAGCAGCCCGAATTGCCTTTCTTGTTGCTTTTATTGCTTCCCGAACTTGGGGGATCAACTTTATCTTTCCACGTCCCCTCCCCCGGGAGGACTCTCCTCGTCCTGGTTGTTTATCACCTTTGCCTCGTGATCTCACCATTGTCTACAAGCAACATTCAGTTATGCTTTGTTAGTATAAATTGAATCACTGAAATTCAGAGTTGCAGGAAAATTGTTGCAGACAGTCTTAGAAAAAATTGCAGAATGCGGACCGCACAAAATGAAATGCGGCCGCAAAGAGGCTACCGCGGACCGCACAAAATCCATTGCGGTCCGCACAGAGGTGGAGTTCAGACTACCCATCTCTGAATATGTGCACCGCAGACCGCACAAAATGCATTGAGGCACCGCGGACCGCTCAAAATCCTTTGCGGCCGCGGTCCTCAAGTTTCAGGTCCAGGACCTATTCCACCGTTGTCCACACAAAATAGTATTGCGGACCGCACAAAGGCACCGCGGACCGCACAAAATCCACTGCGGTCCGCATTGAGTGCCCAACAGCAACACCAACCTAGGGTTCAATGTTTTGTCCATTTTTAGTCCAAATTTTTACCTAATAGTGATTCCCTAGGTGTTGCCTCAATGGTGTAACTAATTATGCCTAACTAAAACAGGATTAACTAACCTATGCTAGTAAATTAAAAGAAAAACGGGAAGAAAAGAAGAAAAACTAAGAGCAAAATGAAAGTCAAAAGAAAATAGCAAAATTAAACAACTAAAAAAGAATTAAAGTTACCAGAAATGAGATGCAATGATGATTAATCGAGACAAATCAGTTGAATTCGTGCAATTTAGAGAGTGAACAGTAATTTTTGGGCTTTTGAGAGTAAAAAGATCAAAAAGTTCAAATGGAGGGCCTCAGGTCCTATTTATAGAAAAAGGTCCTGGGCCCCAGCTCACCTACCCACTGCGGACCGCACAAAATGGCACTGCGGTCCGCATTACTCATAAACATGAAGATTTGAGAAGGCAACCACTGCGGACCGCACAAAATGCTCTGCGGCCGCAGTGGTCCACTGCGGACCGCACAAAATGCAATGCGGCCGCGATGACAAACTTCAGAGAACCATTTTGTAACACCAATCATCATTGCGGTCCGCACTGATTTTGTGCCCCCGCACTAAGTCCTTTGCGGCCGCATAAAATGTAGTTCGTCCGCATTGCAAACTTCAGAGAGTGATCAATTTTTCAACTTGGTCCTGCACTGCATCAACACAATCCTACAGCATCTCACAACCAGTCAATCCAAAAATACATCCTATACTATGAAGAAAATCAAAGAAAAATGAAAAGAAAAACACATGGGTTGCCTCCCAAGAAGCGCCTGATTTAACGTCGCGGCACGACACAAGTTACCATCAAATCACTTTAGATGAAGAAGTGTCACCACGTAGTTGTCATCAATTTTTCCCAAGCAGTGCTTGACCCTGTGGCCATTAAATCTGAAAACCTCCCCATTTTTGTTCTTCAAGTCAAGTGCACCAAACGGAGTCACAAACACCACTTCAAAAGGTCCACTCCATTTTGACTTAAGCTTTCCCGGAAACAGACGTAATCGAGAGTTGAACAAGAGAACCATATCACCCACTTTGAACTCCTTGCCACGAGCATATTTATCATGAAGGTACTTTATCTTGTCCTTTTACAAGGATGAACTGGAGTAGGCATGGAATCGGAATTCATCAAGTTCATTAAGCTGCTCCACACGAAGATTTGCTGCCACATCCCATTCAAGATTCAGCTTCCTCAAAGCCCACATTGCCTTGTGCTCTAACTCAACCGGTAGATGGCGAGCTTTCCCAAACACCAACCGGTATGGTGACATACCAATCGGAGTCTTGTAAGCAGTCTTGTAAGCCCATAGAGCATCATCCAACTTCTTAGACCAATCGGTCCTATTTGCATTGACCGTTTTAGACAGTATACTCTTGATTTCCCTATTTGAGACTTCAACTTGGCCACTCACCTAAGGATGATAAGGAGTAGAAACTTTGTGATTGACACCATACTTTGCAAGCAAGGTGTCAAAAGCTCTATTGCAAAAGTGTGACCCTCCATCACTTATGATTGCACGAGGAGTGCCAAACCTTGTAAAAATGCTCTTTTTGAGAAACGCAACCACACTCCGAGCTTCATTGTTGGGAAAAACCACGGCCTCGACCCACTTTGAAATATAGTCAACCACCACTAGAATGTAGGTGTTCCCACATGAGCTTACAAATGGGCCCATGAAATCAATACCCCACACATCAAAAATATCCACTTCTAGAATGGTGTTGAGAGGCATCTCATCTTTCTTCGAAATACCACCCGCTCTTTGACATTCGTCAGACCTCTTTACAAGATCACTTGCATCTTTATACAAAGTCGGCCAGTAAAACCCACAACTAAGAACCTTCGAAGCTGTCCTCGCCCCGCCACGATGGCCACCATAGGGAGAGGAATGACAAGCCTCTAAGATACTCAACTGCTCCTCCTCAGGGACACACCTATGGATCACTCCGTTGGTGCAAATATTGAATAAGTACGGCTCATCCCAATAGAAATCCAAACTATCCCATTTGAGCTTCTTCCTTTGGTTAGAAGAGAGCTCACACGAGATTATACCAGTCACAAGGTAGTTAGCAACATCTGCAAACCATGGCATGTCATTCATTGACATAGAAAGTAGTTGCTCATCCGGAAATGTATCATTGATCTCTAGGCCATCACACAGCTTCCCTTCCTCCTCCAAGCGTGACAAGTGGTCCGCCACTTAGTTTTCACTACCTTTCCGGTCCACAATTTCCAAATCAAACTCTTGAAGCAACAAGACCCGTCGAATCAGCCTAGCTTTGGAGTCTTTCTTCGTCATCAAATACCTAAGAGCTGCATGATCGGTGTGCACTATAACCTTGGCTCCCATAAGATACGGCCGAAATTTTTCCACTGTGAACACAATAGCCAATAACTCTTTCTCAGTTACCGTGTAGTTCCTTTGAGCATCATTCATTGTCTTGCTCGCGTAGTACACCGTATGAAACATTTTTCTCACTCTTTGACCCAAAACTGCCCCAACCGCAATATCACTCGCGTCACACATGCGCTCCAGAGGCAAGCTCTAGTTGGGTGCGGTAATGATTGGGGTGGTGGTCAACTTATGCTTGAGAAGTTCAAATGCTTGCATACATCCCTCATCGAACACGAACTTGGCATCCTTTTCTAGTAGTTTGCACAAAGGATTCACTACCTTCGAAAAGTCCTTGATAAATCTCCGATAGAACCCCGCATGCCCAAGAAAACTTCTAACCCCCTTGACAGAAGTGGGGGGAGGAAGCCTTGAAATCACCTCTATTTTAGCTTTGTCTACCTCTATGCCATGCTTTGAAATTTTATGACCGAGTACTATGCCCTCCTCAACCATGAAGTGGCATTTTTCCCAATTGGGCACAAGATTGGTTTCCTCACAACCGGCCAACACTCTATCCAAATTTTTCAAACATACATCAAATGAGTCACCCACCACACTAAAGTCGTCCATGAACACCTCCAAAATATCTTCCACCATATCGGTGAAAATGGCCATCATACACCGTTGGAATGTCGCTGGTGCATTACACAACCCAAAAGGCATCCGAGAAAAAGCAAAGGTGCCATATGGACAAGTAAAAGTGGTCTTCTCCTAATCTTCCGGAGCAATCAAGATTTGGTTGTACCCAGAATATCCATCCAAGAAACAGTAGAAGGCACGCCCAGCAAGTCGATCAAGCATCTGGTCAAGGAAAGGTAGTGGAAAGTGATCCTTGCGGGTCACTTTGTTCAGCTTGCGGTAGCCCATGCACACCCTCCATCCAGTGGTTGTCCGGGTAGGAATTAGTTCATTTTGAGCATTGGTCACCACGGTCGTCCCACCCTTCTTCGGCACACATTGCACCGGCGAAGTCCAAGAGCTGTCATAGATGGGGTACACAACCCCGAGATCTAACCACTTGATCGCCTCCTTTTTCACAACTTCTTACATTGCCTCGTTCAACCTCCTTTGATGTTCCAAGGAGGGTTTTGCATCATCTTCCAGAATAATCTTGTGCATACAGAATATGGGGCTTATTCCCCGAATATTAGCTAAAGTCCATCCAGTTGCCTTCTTTCGCTTTTTGAGCACTGCCAATGTGGCATCTACCTGCATGTTAGTAAGACAAGAGGAAAGAATAACTGGTAAAGTTGAACTAGGGCCTAAGAATTCATACCTGAGGTGTGAAGGCAATGGCTTCAACTCCAACACCGGAGGTTCCTCGATTGAAGGCTTTGTTGGAGGAGTTTTTCTATTTTCAAGATCCAAAGAGAGTTTCCCAGGCTCATAAGAATAAGAGCCAATTCCATGTAAAGCATTCACGCACTCCACTCGGCCCTCATCATCAATGACATCAAGATTCAACAATACGGCTTCCAGAGGGTCCTCCACATTGATCACTGCACTAGTATAATCAATTATCACAGCCGTGACAAGATCCACAAATGAGCACACTTCGGTACAATTGGGTTTCATTGACTTGCACACATGAAAGACCACTTTTTCATCACCCACTCGGAAGGTGAATTCCCCTGCTTCCACATCAACTAAGGCCTTCCCCGTAGCAAGGAAAGGTCTCCCCTATACGATCGGAACTTCATAATCTACCTCACAATCCAAGATCACAAAATCAGCTGGCAAGATAAATTTGTCCACCCGGACAAGAACATCATCTATCATACCCAAAGGCCTCTTCATCGATCTATCTGCCATTTACAACCTCATGGAAGTCGGCCTCGGCTGTCCAATCCCCAAAGTCTTGAAAACTGAGTAGGTCATCAAGTTGATACTCGCCCCCAAATCACATAGAGCTTTAGCAAAGTCTGCACTTCCAATAGTGTAAGGAATGGTGAAAGCACCGGGATCCTCCAACTTCGGAGCCATTGAATGCACTATAGCACTAACTTGGTGGGTCATCTTAATAGTTTCACAGTCCATGGATCTTTTCTTTGTCACCAAATCTATCATGAATTTAGCATAGCCAGGCATTTGCTCCAAAGCCTCCACCAAAGGCACATTAATGGATAAGCTCTTCATCATGTCAATGAACTTTTTGAACTGATTTTCATTTTTCTGCTTTGCTAGCCTCTGAGGATAAGGTGGAGGTGGCCTAGGCAAGGGTGCCTTGGATTTTGGCACAACCGGCTCCGGCATGTCTATTACGTGTTCCCTAGACGGGTTCACGTCATTCTGTGTTTCCACCTCGGCATCTTGAATATCAATCCTCACTTCTTCATTAATATTTTCAACCACCAAAGGAACTTCATCTTCTTGCAACTCAACTTCATCACTCAAAATTTGCTTTTGTTTGGAGGCATTCACATCACCGCCTCGTCCACTCCTTGTAGTTACTGCCATAACATGATTGTTCCCACCCTTTGGGTTAACTACCGTATCACTTAGAGCCCCCTTAGGGCGAGTATTCAAGGACTGTGAGATTTGGCCTAGCTGAACCTCCAAATTTCTGATTGAAGTGTTGTGAGATGCCAACTGCGCATCGGAGTCGGCATTCTTCTTCATCATCTATTCAAATATCATTTCAATTATCCCCATGTCATTGTTGGATGAACTAGGTCCTTGGGATGGAAAAGGCGATGGATTGCTCGATTGTTGATACATTGGGGGGCTTTGAAAGCCTTGCCCCTGATTTCCCTGGTTGTTGTTGTTCCATCCACCCCGGTTGTTGTTTCCACCCCAATTGTTGTTGTTGTCCCAGTTTCCTTGATTGTTCCGATTGTTGTTTTGATTGCCCCAATTCGGATTTTGATTATTGTTTCCCCAATTGTTGTTCCCTTGTTGTTGATTATTCCAATTGTTGTTGCCTTGTTGTTGGTTACCCCAATTGCCTTGGGATCTCCATTGTTGTTGTTGGTTAGAAGAATTGCCCCTTTGGCCTTGATAATTATCCACGTATTGTACCTCTTCATTCTGTCCATCATAACCATCATCTTGGAATCCACCACAATCATTGTCAAATTGATCCGCACTCCCTTGGTTCTGTTGACCTCTTTGTCTTCTATTGTTCACTAGCATGTTAACACCCTCCATGGCATTCACTTGGCGAGGATTTTGAACTTGTTGCAACTGTGCCTTGACTAGTTGGTTCATTGTTATTGTCAGTTCTGCTATAGCCTTCCCATGGTCATGTAGATCTTTGTGCAAGTGAGTGACCGTGGGGTCACCCTGGGGCACATTGGCTCTACTTTGCCAAGCGGAGGATGTGTCTGCCATCTCGTCAAGAATGGCACAAGCTTCATCATAAGGCAGCTTCATGAAATTACCCCCAGCAAGTTGATTCACTATGCATTGATTTGTTGTGTTGATGCCCCGATAGAAGGTCTGTTGTATCATTGCCTCGGTCATATCATTGTTGGGGCATTCCTTCACCATGGTTCTATATCTCTCCCAAATCTCGTGTAATGGTTCGGTGGGCTCCTGCTTGAAAGCTAAGATCTCATCCCTCAATGCTGCCATGTGCCCCGGTGAGAAAATTTTTGCAATGAACTTATCCGCCAACTCATCCCAAGTAGTGATGGAATGGTTGGGAAGTCGCTCAAGCCAATCCAATGCCTTCCCTCTAAGTGAAAATGGGAAGAGTCTCAACCGAAGTGCATCCTCGGACACATTAGTTTGCTTGCTCCCCCAACAGGTATCCACGAACCCCTTGAGATGTTTGTAAGCATTCTGAGTGGGAGCACCCGTGAAATACCCTCGCTGCTCCAACAATGTCAGCATCACATTAGTAATTTGAAAATTGCCCGCCCGGATCCGGGGCGGGACAATTGCACTAGCATAGCCTTGGTTGGGAAGTACTCGAGGAGCTACTCTTGGAGGTGGCGGAGGAGGGTCTGAATATTTTCATTGGCATTGGCCTGGCGGCCTCTACGTTGTCCTTGAGGTACAAGAGGCACCTCATCATCTCCGATATCATATACCTCCTCCCCCGCAATCACATTTCCAAGAGGGTCATTGTTGTTTGTTGCCATTTTGTACCTGAAGTTGTGACACACACAATTTAGTAACACAGAAGGAAAGAAGAACAATACACAAAACTATTTAGATAGATAGCCAAAACCGTTAGCTCCCCGGCAACGGCGCCAAAAAGTGATCGAGGCCAACCCTGTACTATTATAAAGTAGCAAGAGTGATCGAAGCAGCTTTTACCCGAGAAGGTCGGGATTGATTTCCACAGGGAGCTAGAGATGGGAATTGAGTTTCTATCTAAATTGGAGTTGCGTAATTGTTCCTAATTGCACTTCTAAACATATTTGGTTTTGATATTACTTCTAAATTTATACTACTAAGATGCTAAATTAAGCTACGTTAAGCTAAGAGTAGACTATTGAAGATTGTCTAATTAGTTAAAAGGCACTAGGGGAGTGACTTTCTCCTAGGTGGATACTTGACAGGTTCTCGTGTCTAAGGCTAGGTTGTCATATTTGGGGATTACGATATAACCATTGCACGATTCTACTCACTCTATACCTCTCGGTAGTTCGAGTGATTTTGCCCTAATTGACTTTCTCAAGATCAATTGGGTATGATCATTTGTGCAAGCAATTGAGGTTCAAGTCGGGTATTACTATCTCTAGGTTTAACCCTTTAATTGGGGCTATCAATCTCTTGAGTATGCCCCAATTCCTTGTTGGACTAATTTTAATAGACTTAGACTCTCTTTCTCAAGAAGAGCCCAAGTGAACTAGGCATAAACTAGTGTTTGCAACCACTAATTCAACATTAAAACCCTAAATTAGTCCAAATATCAAACACCCATAGACATTCAAGCCTTAAAACACAAGACCCATCAATTACCCATACTAGGGTTGAGCCACAACCCTAGCTGATGGGTCTAGCTACTCATGATAATAGAGGAAAACAAAGAAATAGATGAAGAAAAACCCATAATATTTAATTACTAACTAAAACTTGAAGATTCAATGATAAAACTATTGTAAAATTACTCAAAATGGTAAAAGAACACTATTCACGAACGCAGCTCAGCTTAAAATTATAATTGATAACCTAAAAATGGGAAAAGAAACTATTTATACTAGGCCGAAAATTCTGGACAAAAATACTCCTACGGGGCTAGCGTGGACTGCACAAAATCGAGTGCGGCCGCACTAAGGCTCTTGGCTGAAATTTCTGCTCTCTGAACTTGGCCACCGCGGCCGCGGTTGCTTCTGTTGCGGTCCGCACAAAATGGACCGCGGACCGTATTGGCAATGTTCCTCCAACTTGGCAACTCTCTAAACTTGAGCTTTGCGGACCGCACAAATCGAGTGCGGCCACAATGAAGTCAATACGGTCCGCATGAAATGTTTTGCGGCCGCATTTCTTGGCTGCCTGAAATGAGCACTCTCTGAACCTCCTCTTTGCGGACCGCACAGAATGGAGTGCGGCCGCATTGGTCCTGTTATACTGAGCTTGGACTTGTTCTTGGTACTTGTGCATGTTTCACTCCTTTTGAGCTGGTTTTGACGAATTGTCACCTTGTTGACCAAACCCTGCAATCAAGTACAACATGTGAGCCTTTGGGACTATTTTGTACACCTTTCTAATCAAAACTCAAGTAAGAAGGAGTGTAAAATGCATCATAATCCCTAGTTATCAGCATCCCTCAGCGTCTGCAGCGTCCTGTTCTCAGAATCTGCACATAGAGGAGCGAAGGTCGGCATCGCCCGTTACGAATTGTCCAAGAGGTCGTAATCTACGGGGATTACTATGTGCCGATCAGGCCCCTTCGTCCTTATCTCCACTCGAGTGAACCTCTCATCAAAAGCCTGCACTTCTTTAGGGTCGATATCGAAACCCGATCCATCATCTTATACGAGGATGGTTTTATCCCTTCCGTCCATTGATGATGAGCCGACCCCAGCAACTCGTGCGGGTTCCCCTCTGTCGAAGGTCCCGTCAACCTTTGACGGTCTTTCCTCCATAACGACAGCCGGCATGGGAGCAGCTTCAGTTCCCAGTAAGGGCGCCGCCTCCGCATCCAAAATAATGGCCTTTCCAACTCAGTATCAGCAGCACCAATCCTTCCAATCTCCACCCTTCGCCTTTTCCTCGGTACCGCCTCCCCCTCGTCATGAGACGACTCATCAATTTGGTGTAGGACGCGATGATCGGAGGTCTCAGCCGATGTGACGGTTGCTTGCAAGGCGGAATCACCCAAAGACGGAGCTAGAGTTTGTCCCTCTCGTAGAGACTCGGCCAGTACGAATTGCATTCCAGCCGAAGCGACCGCCTGGCGGAATGCGGGCATCGGAGCCTTCGCCTTCGTAGAAGCTCACCGACCTGGCGCAAAAAGAGAATCATGTTTAACAAAAAATGATGAAAAGTCAGTGGCAAGCTACAACGAAAGCGAAAGGGTCATAGAAATGGGAATCAGACTCACTAGTCAACGACTTGGGACCGAACCACTTGTTAAAGGACATCCAGTCGCGAATACCCACAGTATGAGGTAAGACACGAGTCACCCAGTCTTCGATATCAGGAACCAAGGGAGGTGGATGCTTACTAGCTGAAAGTAGAAAGACATGAGCAAGTCAGAAACAATAAGAGAAGGGATGGACAAAATATATGACAAACGATGAAAGGCCCTTACGATTGAAATTCCACTGCCCAGGGAACTAGGTTGGGTCCGCCACTACGTGCTCGGTCCTGACAAAGAAGTAATTTCACCAGAACCGGCGGTTCGCCTTGTCATCCGTTCCCGTCACCAATACTTTAGTCCCACGGTGGCGGAGATGAATCAGCGTCCCCCTGTAGAAACAAGGCGAGAAGAGATGCAGCAGATGGCGAATGGAGACTTCACAACCGGCCAACTCTGCAAACTTCGCCAGCATCAAAAAGACCTTATATAGGTAAGGGGAAAGTTGTGCTGGGAAGACGCCATAAAAGCGGCAGAACTCCTCAGCGAATGGGGGAAGAGGATGAGAGTAACCCACCAGAAATGGGTATTGGTAGAAAGCGCAATACCCAGGTCGGTGAACTTGTATTGAGTCGTTCACCGCCGGAACAATATCGACGTGAGCAGGAATACGGAATTTAGACCGCATGTCAGATATATGCTTCGACCCCATGACTGATAATGCCTGCTCAGGGGCAGGGGCAGGTAGGAGTATGCATTCAAATCGGTTTATCGATAAATCGAATCGGTTATTTGTTATCCGTTTATCGATATCGGTTAATCGATTTATCGATTTCGATTTTGATTTCAAAATTTTCCTTATCGAGTTATCGATTTCGATTTCGATTTTGTCCACTTCGATTATCGGTTTATCGATAAACCGATAAGATATACTAATTAGCCGTGATGATGTATTTTGTTTTTTTTATACCGTTGGAGTGCTGGTGGCATACATTTGATCCCTTACTTTAGTTTTGTTGCATGTGCTTGGTGACATAATTTTTATGTTATAAACGGTGTTCATCTTATTTTAGCTTCTTTTTGTCCATATTAGTTAGGCGTGTTTATAGCGGTATACTTTCCGTGGAATCCCGCAAATTTTCTTATTGGTGTAATCGATAACCTTATCGATAAGCCCCAAAAATCGATAAATCGAAAATCGAAATAATCGAAACCTTATTGAAACGATAACGATAAGCATATGTACAAATCTATAATCGATAAGTAATTATCGATAAGGGTCAAAATCGAATCGATAAATCGAATGCACACCCCTAGGGGCAAGTTCCTTTTGAAAGTCATTTCTGACCGACAGGTTCCAAGGAACTATCTCCTCCACGATGGGAAAATTTTCATAATCCGCAACCATGGGTTCGCCACTATCGGAAGGCATAGCCACCGATAAAGGGGTGGCATCGGAAACTATATCAGAAGTGTGAGGGGAGTTTGTCATTTCTGCAAGAAACGTGTATACCGTAGAACCGGAAGAAGGGTATCAATGGGAAAGTGTTTGATCAACGAGAAAGCTAGAACTGAAAAGCAGAAGTAAATCAGAAGTAAGGGTTAGAGAAGATGCGGAAGAACAAGCAAAGTGCGAAAGGAGCATGAAGTTCGAAAAGTCTCGTTTTTTAATCTCCTTTCCCCTATTTATAAGGTATTATGGCGCCAAGATCGATGCAAGAAACTACCATTGACACTAAGATCGAAGCAACAGAGGCGCTAGAAACGACGCATTGCATCGGGAAGATGCATAATGATGACGCGCGTGGTCATGACGTCATCCTATGTTAGCCACGCCAACCACAACCTTTGAGCCGACCTGCCATCAACGCAACGTCGACCAATTCAGCTCATTCGCCATGACGGAATATCTTGTGATTAGATGCAGATAAAATCCGCTCATCAAGGACTTCCAAGAGGACGACCTCAATAAGCGGAGGGACTAACTGTATGGGTCAAAATTAGGTCCAGTTTAGCGAATGCAGACGGACGAGCTGAGGTCGAGGTCGAAACCAACCACGGTCCAGTGGCGAAGAGTCGCTCAAAGGGAGAGACCAGCGCAGAGATCGAGTAGAGAGCAAACGGCTGCAACTGTTAGAATATTCCTAGGATTATTAATAGGAATATTCTGTTGAATATTCCCCACATTGTACTTTTTTAGGGTGTTAGGGATATCCCTTATAAATAGGAAGAGAGAGGAAACAAAAGGGGATTCGGAACCTTTTATGAAAGAACATATTGTAAAGAGTTGACTATCAAGA
This sequence comes from Nicotiana attenuata, assembly GCF_001879085.1. NCBI lineage: Eukaryota > Viridiplantae > Streptophyta > Magnoliopsida > Solanales > Solanaceae > Nicotiana > Nicotiana attenuata. Next base: position 69,799 of record NW_017673565.1, read on the forward strand.
ATATACCAAAAGCTTGTCTTGTCTCTCTAGTTCAATTTCGTCACATAATATTCCTCTTAGGTTCACAAGATCCAAGAACGCATAGTTCACTTCTATTGTCTGTTGTCACACATTGTAGTCAGAGGAAGGAATCATCCATCTCATCCAACATTTTGGATGACAAATTCCTTCTTATTACATTTAATGTCATTTATCACGTTTATTGCATGTTCTCATCCTCATATTTATTACTAGCCATTGAGAATTAACTCGGCATTTGTTGACTTGAATATGGTCCCACACCGTCCAAGCTGTTTAATTTTGTATCTGGAATTTATTACTTTTCACTTGGATTTACCCCTTGTTTATTTATTATATTGGTTTAACTAAAAGGACTTAAAACTTTTTGGTCAAACAAAGTGCGAAGATTAATGAAATGATTGTTATATATACATGAAATACTTTATTTTAAAATGGTTGTTTTATCTTTAAATAGTTTAATCCTTGCATTACTAATTCATATATTTATATAACACCGCCGCCCAAATATTGCATTAGCTACTCGACAATTGTCTTATGCATCAAATATCAACGAATTTATTATCTTATGTTGGATTGTATGCTGGGATTTAATTTTTCTAAATACCATAACCAAACGACTCCTAAGATTATTTAAAAGTTGCATTTGTATTGGGGTTATAACCTAACCTTGGGATGTCCCAATTCATCAAAGACTAACATTAGCTAGACTCTCTACTTCTAGGGGTTCTTTTTATTTTAATCAGTTGAGTTTTAATTTATCCATAAATAAAAGGATGTAAAAAGCATTTTCTGACATTGGGCATATAAACTCTCACGTGTACAGTATCAAAACGAGAATTAATTAGTACTCCTACTCAGTAAACATGAGCAGCATTCACAATGCATTTGGGATCTCAATATAGATCCTCTTGTTCCCTTTGGCTGCGATTTAACTCTGTGCAGTGTACCCTAAAATTTTTTGAGTCAGCTATTCTCCCAATTCTTGAACAATTACGAAAGAATACAAGAAAAAGAAGCCAACAACATGCACAAAACCTTGCAAAAAGCTTGTCGTTTTTTCTTTGAAATTTTAGTCCGTGTTTCTTTAATAGAAATTATATCTAGATACTAGTTTAAAGTTTATGTAAGTTGAGAATTTTTTAGTTAAATATTTTAAGATCAAGTTCTAAATTTGAAAAAAAGCCTCAAGCACTTTGCTTTAAAAACTTGAATTTGCAAAAACATTTTAAGATCACATTCAAAAGGTATCAGCAACTTCTCAGCTTTACTGATATGTCATCTTAAACAATGTCACACTATTTTTGTGATTATAAAAAACTTCTCGTTAAAATTATATTAAAATGTATCATTATTTTTTGAACAAATATAAAAAAGTATAAAAATAAAGCAGAATGGAGGGAGCAACAATTATGTCTCATGTTAGATAATGCTATTAGTATGAAAGATTAATTAATTTTCTAGACCGATACTTTTTTTAAAATATTCTAGATACTTTCGGTTATAAAATATATTTATTAGTATATTTTTTATATTATTTCTAATTAGGAATAGTGGTTGCACAAGTTAAGTGTACATTTTGTGAAGGCTAAACTTTCGGGTTTAGCAAAGGTGATAAAGGGGCGAAGCGTGACACGATCCTCGACGGGCGTTACGATGATTTTTGAGTCCCGCTTTTAGGAAAATTTTATTATTTTGAGACGTGTTTTTTCTAAAAGTATTTTTCAAATAAGTGTTTTGAAAAAAAAAAGTAGTTTGTGTTTAGTTATTTAATCAAAAAAATACTTTTGAACAATAATTTGTATTTTGTCGAATAAGAACATCAAGAAATTTACTTAAGAGTTAATATTGTATGAATAAATAAATAATCTCAAATACTTATTATTAAAGATAATAATTAAGTTTTTTTATTTTATTTAAGTAAAACGTGAAAATAAAATTAAAAAGTACTCTAATTCTTTCAAGATGATTTAAATATATCAAATAATCATTCAACAAATATAAAAGCATTCATCCCAAAAGTCACCATATATTAGAAAGCTATCCTAAAAATAAAAAGTAATACTTATAAATTAGGAGAGTCCAATAATATAATCTTTAATTCTAAGTATTAGGTTTAAAATAAGTAAGTTATTTTGTCATATACCATATTTTGCTAAGAGTATTTTTGGTAAGAAGAAAAGTCAAAATTGCTTCTGCTTTTGATTCTGGGAAGAAACCACTTTTTGTGCGGGTGAAAATCATTTACCCTCCCCAACTTTGTGTTAAAAATTAAACTCCCCCCTCAATTTTGAACAATTATCATTCTCCCCTCTTTATCCTACACAATACCTTTTTTGCCCTTGAATTTTCAATTTCCTCCTTAATTCAATACTTTTTATTATATGATATTTTTTTATGGTTTTAGATATAACTTAAATTATGTAATATCTATTATAAATTATAATTAGAGTTCATTAAATTAAAATTGTAAGTAGAATAAGTAATCAGAGTCAATTAAAATTACCTTATCTTTATTATTATTATTTAATGTAATGCATATTAAATATATATTTAAGTCATATTTTCTTAGCGACGGAGCTAGAAATTCATATAAGAGGATTGAAAAATACCCAAATTTTTTTTTATTTCGGATTGAACTTGTGAGCTAAGATAACTTGGGGTGTTTTTCAATCCTCTTATATGAAAAACTCGGATTGAACTTGTGAGCTAAATTAAAATTTGTGAGCTAAGAGAATAGAGTTCACTAATTTCTTAGCTCACAAGTTCAATCCGAGTTTTTCATATAAGAGGATTGAAAAACACCCCAAGTTATCTTAGCTCACAAGTTCAATCCGGGAAAAAAAAAAGTTGGGGTGTTTTTCAATCCTCTTATATGAATTTCTAGCTCCGTCGCTAAGAAAATATAGCTTAAATATATATTTAATATGCATTACATTAAAATAACAATCATAAAGTAAGTTTTAATTGACTCTAATTACTTATTCTACTTATAATTTTAATAAACTTTAATTACAATTTATAATAGGTATTACATAATTTAAATTATAGCTAAAACCATAAAAAAAAAATCATATAATAAAAAAGTATTGAATTGAGGAGGAAATTAATAATTTAAGGGTAAAAACGGTATTGTGTAGGATAAAGGGGGGAGAATGATTATTGTTCAAAGTTGAAGAGGGAGTTTGATTTTTAATACAAAGTTGGAGAGGGTAATTTTTCACCCCTTTTTGTGCTTCTCTAAAACTGTTTTTGTTTCTTCCCAAAAAATACTTTTTTTTTTACTATAAAAGCTTGACTAAATACCTCAAGTTAAAGAAAAATATTGCTTTTTGAGGAAGAAAAAAAAAGGACCTTTTGGGCTGGGAGAAGAAACAGGTTATTAGTTAAAGCTTACACCTTTTAACCGAATTAACCCCAAAATTGACGCCGTTAACTTCGGTCTAAAGGTGCATGATTCTCGCTCCTGGGTACAGATTTTGAGTGGGCCAAGTTGCAACGGCTAGTGGTGCTGACGTGGACAACCAAAGCAAACGTCAAATCTGAAACCGATAAAGCTGTAAGCCATGTGTCAATAGCCCCGCCGGCTAATTGCTCTACTGAACCCAAACTAGCGCCACCCCACGCGTCAAAGGTCCCATTCTTTCCTTATGTTCCATTAAACGCCCTTTGGTTGTTGCATTTGAATTTTGTTATCAAAATTTAGTAAATTTTATGGGTTCAAAGTTATGAATTTCGTTGTACCCGTATTAAAACACTACATTCATTTCTATGCGTATCATTTTGTGTTTGATCTAATACAAGATATTTATTTATATGAGTACTTAATCAGAACCAAAGAAAATATTTCGATAAAAATATTATTGTATTACTGATCTAATTAGTGGACCAACTCTCAAAAAATCATAATACGAGTTCTTGACATATTTGAGTTTGTAAATATGGTACAGATACCATTGTCATTATGATCACAAAGTGGCTAAGTACATGAATTCACACAAGTAGGACCTATATAATTATCAGGCATAAGGATACCTCATTTCATAAGTAAAATCCATATAGTATACCCAACGTAAATTTTCTTATCTACTAAAATAATCTTAGACTTTGCAGTTGGGTGTCAATGGTTGGGTTCGGTTATTTTATAAATGTTTGTCGTAAACAAATTTTCGATTATCCTATTATGTATAAGCAAAATTAGACTTTTTGAAATTGTCCTGTCGACTTTTCTTTGATATCGGTATGGTTCGATTAATTTTCGATATTTTTTTAAATATCATGTAAAAGTCACTAGTAGAAGTAGAATGCAATAACATACATACTTTTATAGGACTTAGCAAAACTGTCTAGACATTTTTACTGTTTAAAAGATAATGAATTAAGAAAATATGAAAGATGACCAGACTATAAATCGATAAACTATTCTACAACAACGTAAAACAAATTAAGCAAAGACAAAGAAAATATAAATCACACGAGTGAAAAGATATTAATTAAGTTGGGACTCAAGAATAAAGTCTATAGAAGGTTAAATATTCAAAAAGATAAATATAATCATAGGAAAGAAAATATATTCAATGCATTGTGGTTTGCTAATCATAATCGCTAGAATACTGTGTCTTGCTAGTGAATATGCTGGAAATAATTTAGTTTCAGTAGTAGTAGTAGCATAATAGGTTTGAGAATTAGGATTTTGAATTTAATTACTTATTGGCTTATAGTTGTTTTCATAATTCTAAGGCCAAAAGAAAATTTTAATACTTTATTATTTTTAAACTTAATATATAAATATATATTCCACGTGTAAATTTATTCGGTACGGTTAGGTATTTTTTCAATTTTTTTTTCAAAAAATTAAAAACCTAACCTAATTATTAGTACGATCATAAATTTATATAAAAGCCTATGATTTTATCAAAAGAAACCTAAAAATCGGTTCGTGCGCTACGATTTAATCGGTTTAATCGATTTTTAAATATTCATTGACACCCCTAGTCTACAACATCTCATGCCACAAATTGTACCCTTTAATAAGGGTAAATTCAAAGTTACGCTAGCATTTGGGCGTACATTTTGTTCGAAAAAAATTAAAGACATATTTGAAAGTTAAAGTTGTGTTTGGACATATATTTTATTTTAAAATTTTGTAAGTAGTTGAAAAATTTCATCGAAAAATTCCCTAAATCAATGTTTTGAAATATTTAAAAAAAATTAAAATTTTAAAACTGATTGTATTACGTGAACAAATAATATTTCAAATTTTATTTGAAAAAAAGTAATTAAAATGTACTGCCAAAGGGGAGCTACATTTTTCAGGGATACTTACGGAAAAGTCTCCAACTAAACCGAAAAGGTCGGCGCGTGGGGCGGTTACCTGGTGAGCACTGCAGACAAAGCTGTCCACTTTTTCATTCACTTTCTTCATTATTTTATGTATATTAAATAAAATAAGGATAGCAGAGGGTTTATATTAAAGTAGATAAATATATGGTATAATTAAATTAAATCAGAAAACTTCTTTGTGATTTTGCAACTACTATTAAAGATTTCCAACAACAATAATACTTAATATTGTTGAATTTATAAGTTTGAAAAAGAAAAATAGCCACATTTGATAAATAATTATAAGTTGAGGAAAAGAAAGGAGAACAACTTTCTAGTCCAAAAGCATTGTCTATCATTGTTTTTTAAAGGTAATGATGATTCAGCTTATAAAATTAAAAATTAATCTTATGCTGGACCCACCTCTTATCCTTTGCGTGAGCATTTTTAAAAGGATACCTTTGCGTTTGTGGTAATTTTAGCACTTTGTCATTCATTTAAGACAAAGACTTGTTCGTGGGATAGAGTGGAGAAATTTATAAATGTTTTTGAGAGTAAAAGGTCAAAAAGGAAAAAAGAAAGGGCTCAATTGTTGAATCACCTCCAACATTTTTCTTGTTAATAGACAAAAGGCAACATGGTGATCTTTATTCTATACTTGTTTGGATGCTAATTAAAGTTAATCATTTTGACTTTAAACACTTGTATTTTGGCTAAGAAGCCTCTTGATCTATATTCTAATGCTAGGATATCTCGTGTAATCATGTAAATTAGAAGATCGATCCAACCTTTGATTTGTATTTTGAGGGAGGGATCAATATAAGATACTCGGTTCCCATAACTCGATCTTATTACTCCATTTATTATTATTTCGTTACTCTATTTTATTTAATTATATTACAACATAGGAGAACAAAACTTTTGGTCACTTGCAAAAATGCATATTTTAAAGCATATTTAACTTAAAACTAACAGAGTTTTGCATTTTCAGTACCTCACCAACAAATTTTGGAATATTGACAACTTTCAAATGTTAAACAACGAGATACCCGTACTTTATGCAAACAAAAGTAATTCTGATACTTTATTTCCTTTTTTAAGTTAAAAGTATGTTAAATTTGATGTAAAAGAAGTATCAAAAATGGAATTTAATTTACCGAAACCAAGGTGGCAAATTTTTGAGAAATCTATACTAAATGCCCACACAATCCAAAATAATTATCCGTAATTACCCATATGAAAGCTTTTTACAAAACTTACCTATTCGGCCGAAACATTTTACCACCTACCCATTCCCTTTTGCCTTTTGATTTGTTTTCTCAGTGCTAGCTTAATCTAGTGGAAAACATTCCCTTTACCCTTTGAAGTACAAAATCCTAGAGCTTTCTCTTTAAATAAACTATGAAATCTAGTTGACCCCTTTTTTTCATGTAATCTCATCACTTTTTTGTCAAAATCTCATGCTTGCTCGGATTTTGCACTTCGTAGTTTTTGCTGAAATTAAAATTTTACAGATTTTCTTAAAGTCTTCTTCCAAAATTCCAAATTTATATTTTTCAACTTGAAGATTTTAATATTAGATGAAGTGGGTGTATATTGCTTATAGTACCTTCGAGAAAGCTTCCCAGATCTGAATGTTTATACGTATTTGAATATTCACTATTGTCGGGCTTGAAGCTCTTGAATATAAAAATTTTATTTTGAAGATTTCTTGTTTGATTCAAAGTGGGTGTCATTAAATATTGGTTATAGTACCTTCTCGAAGTTCATACTGAAATTTGATTGCATTTGGTGTTGATTTGAGGTGATTGAGATCGAATTTTTTAGCTGAAACAAAGAACATAGTTACCCAACAGTATACCGCTACAGTATACAATATGTTGTAGGAGTATATAGCTATACTACAACAGTATACTATAATAGTATACAATATACTGTACTGGTATACTGTAATAATCGAAGAAGAACACAATTACCTAATAGTATCCCGCTACGATATACAATATACCGTAGGAGTATATAGCTATGCTACAACAGTATACTATTATAGTATACAATATACTATGATGGTATATTATAATAATATGCAATATACCGCAACAATATATTGTAACAGTATACAATATATCATAATAGTATACTACAACTGCTTTTTTGTTGAATCCGCTAGGTGCTATTGTGCAAAGCTAAAGTCATAGTTATAATAACATTTTATTGTTCTACTATACAATATAATATAACAATATACAGTAATAAATAAGTCTTTTTTTAATTTTTAATATTTTTTCAACTAGGTACTTGCAAATATTTTCTTCAATGAATTTTTTGATGGAGTTCCATGAAAATAATAGGAAAAATCTTACTTTATAGTTGTTTTGATTAAATTTTCACCGAGTCATGTTCGAAATGTTGATTGAAGGCTATGGCTAAATTTTGAGTAAGTTTGGTGGAGATTTTCGGAGTAGATTTTGAAATTTAGGCCAATATTAAATAGAACTAGCAAAGAAGATAAAGCTGTATTGTATGCCAACATGTTATACTATATGTTATGTTGGTATATAATAATTAATTCAAAATTATATCATTAATTATAACAATACACCACTAATTTTCTTGAAAGAATAAACTAGTACTATATGATACCTTGACAGTATATGATATATACCATATGGGTATCATAGAGGACCAATGATTTTTTTTTAAGAATGAACCAATCCTCTATGATATCGTGTTAGTATATGATATATACCAGGTTGGTATCATAGAGGACTGGGTGTCTTACTGAAAGAAACGAACCAGACCTTTATGATGCCCTATCAATATATGATACTATGTTAGTATTTGAAATTTGATATATACCATGTGGGTATCATAGAGGACTGATGAGTATTTTGTTTGGTGAAGAAATGACTAGTCCTCTATGATACCTTGTCAGTATATGATATACTATGGGTATCATAGTATGTTCCAATAATATACTTCAACTATTAATAATATATTATTTTTGGTATATTATATTGTACAATAAGTTATTTTTTAATAATTAATACATAAAAATTAAATAAATAAAAAATATACTACATCAGTTATCACTTGTTGATATAGTGAAAGAATAGAGAAACAAATAAATAGGAACAAAAATAAAGGCACAAAATGAAAAAAATTTAAAAGAAAAAATAATCAAAATAATAATAAATAAAATTGCAAAAATAAAAAAAGAAGAAGAAAGGAAAAAAGAAGAAGAGAAAACATGTATAATGTATAAGTTATTCTTATAACTGACCTACAGAAAAAGAAAGTGGGAAAAAGCAAGACATATATATATTACATCAATTATATTAAAAAAAAAAGGTGAACAAATATTTATTATATTAATTATCTTTTTATTATTGCACGGGAAAAAAAAGAATAAAGAAAAGGAGCAAAAAAAGTGAATAAAATTAGATCATGCAGAAAAAAGGAAATAAACTGACAAAAGATTTAAACGAAATTAGAAAAGAAACAAGAAAAAGGGAAAATGGGAAAAGCCAAAACCGAGCAAGGAATCAAATTTTGGTGGAAAAAGAAAATAAAAAATAATATGATTGAAAAATAAACATAAAAGGAGAAGAAAAAAAAAAGCAAAGCATAAACAAAACGAGAAAAAAAAGAGGCAATTACCCATAAACACTACAATGGGTATGAATGGTCAGGGGTGTTCAAACCGAACCGGAAAATCGCACCAAACCGAAAACCAAACCAAACCGATTAAAAAACCCGACTAGGTTTGGTTTGACTTGGTTTGGTATTGAGTAAAAAAATTCAAATATTTGAAATCCTCTCATGTATTAACCTTGAAAGCGTAAATTAACGAAAAATTATTGTTAGACGACTAAGAAAATAACTATCATGTATTACTAAAAAAATTCTCCCATAAAAATATTTTAATAGATCATATGTTTGTCAATTCTTTTCCATATTTACTAAACATATATTCACTTATCAAAGCTTTATCTATAATTTTAACAAAGTAAGATAGAAATAATATTCATGTAACAAAAAACCCCGAAAACTCGAAAAACCCGACAAAACCAAACCAATCCAAACCGATATTGTTGGTTTGGTTTGGTTTTGATAAAATCCGAACACCCCTGGTTAGGAGCAAGTACATGATGTTGGAATTACCTTCGTATGCAATTAATCCGTAGTTGGAATGATAAAGTGCCTGAAATTCAAGTTTTGCTTTAACTCAATTTTGTAAATTTTCAACCATTTGTAGTTGAGAGATAGAACCATTAATTGTTTTTGTTTCTACTAGTGTTGATAAGACGTATGTAAGAAAGTCTTAGAGCCTGTCCGGTCAAGTTTTTGGGAAGTAAAAAGTACTTTCATCGTTTACTTTTAGTTATTCACTTTTTATTTTGCACGCATTTTAAGAAAAAATAAATAAAATATATATTTTATATATATCCATAATAATGAATGCAATTCTGAAAATCTTGAAAAATGATTACAACAGCAGCCCAGTGTGGTCCCACAAGTGGGGTCTGGGGAGGGTAGGATATACGCAGCCTTACCCTACCCTGGAAGGGCAGAGAGACTGTTTCCGATAGACCCTCGGCTAAAGAAGGTGAGAGAAGTCCTGGTAGCAAGTAATAGCAAAACAATAATTAGAAAACTAAATCGGAGATAGCAACAGATAGTATGAAAGGGATACTGATAACAAGTAGCAGCAAGATAACATATTTAGAAAGCAAACTACGGAATTACCAATGGCAAGTAACAACGAAATGAGACATGGGAATATAGAAAACTAAGGAGAAAAAAGGGTACCAAACTAGCGCTAATACTATCGAGCTAGAGAAGACAAAGGGAGATGCACGACTACCTACTAACCTTCTACCCTAATCTTCAACCTCCACACCCTTTTATCTAGAGTCATGTCCTCGGTTAGCTCAAGTAGCGCCATGTCCCGCCTGATCACCTCTCCCCAAGACTTCTTTGGCCTACCTCTACCCCTCCTCACACCTCCTAAGGCCAACATCTCACATCTCCTGACAGGGCATCTGCGCTTCTCATCTTAACATGCCCGAACCACCTCAACCTTGCCTCACGCATCTTTGCCTCCACAGGGGCCACTCCCACCTTGTCTCGAATAACTTCATTCCTAATTCTATCCAACCTAGTATGCCCACACATCCATCTCAACATCCTCATTTCCGCTACCCTTATCTGCTGGACATGAGAGGTTTTGACTGGTCAACACTCAGCCCCATACAACATAGCCAGTCTAACAACTACCTTGTAGAACTTACCCTTAAGTCTCAACGGCACCTTCTTATCACACAAGACACCGGAAGCGAGCCTCCACTTCATCCACCCTGCTCCGATACGGTGTGTGACATCCTCATCTATCTCCCCATCCTTCTGGATTATAGATCCCAAATACTTGAAACTCTCTCTCCTGGAAATGACTTGCGTATCTTGAAAAATGATTGGGAAATAAATAGTTAATGATAAGGATAAAACAGGAAAATAAAGATTGTCTTTCTCTTGATTTTGTATAGTGGACAAGTAAAAGTAAAAATATAATTTAAGTATAGTGGATAAATAAAAATGAACGGAGGGATTGCTTTTTTTTTTTGTCAAAAAAGTTCTTTTTGAAAAAATTTGAAATGTTTGGCCAAATGAATAAGTGTTTTTAAACAGCAACAAAGTAATTTTTCTACTTTTGGGGAGATCAATAAATTCTAGCTTCTTTCAAGAAGAAACTAATCTATTCAAGATAGAAATATCCTTACATTAAATGTATATTTTTGAGACCATTAATTTGATATTTCTATTTTCTTTTGCTCTTTTTACCATATGTTTCTTCTCTTTTTAATCCTATCATATTTTTATTCTCGTTCTCTTATTTCTATCTGGAATATTTTTCTTACTATATAGATCTTTTCTTTTATATAGTAATTTATAAGAGTAAAATTTTAATTTATATTGAACGATATATTTTAATATATTTAAATGATCATGTAAATAATAAGTAATAGTAGATACCCCAATATTATCGCTATGGAATAACTATTTTTTATGTTCATTATAATATGTAAATTAGATTTTTATTAAAATACATATTTAAATTCATTTATATCTTTTAAATAATACTAATTGCTAATTAAACCTTTACGATCCTTTTTATAATTTGATATTCAAAAGATTTTTTTGTTTTGAATGACCGGCCAAATACAATTTGCTTGCAAAAATTTATACTCAATGAATAGGCTAAACGCAAACAGCTACTTTGCAAAAATACTTCTTTTAAAAGCACTTTTAAACAAAAATACTTTAAAATATAAATGATTTTTGGCAGCTTAGGGCTCTTATTACCTTTTCGAGAAATATTACTATAGAAAATGACGGTGTCAATGTAAATAGAACAATTATTAAACAAAATTATCTCAGCAAGCTTAAATTCTCCGGCTTAGGAGATACTCCCTCCGGTCCTTATTATTTACCAAACCAAACTATTTCCTTGTTTAACTAGGGCTACTTCTTTTTATGGTAATTAAGAGATTTTATTACCAATTAAAAGAATTTACAGCTCAAAAAAATAGAAGGAAAAAAATTGTTCTAAACTGGGAGTAAAAGATTTAAAACATGATGTTTTTAAAAAGTTACTCCCTCCAGTCCACAATAAGTGTCCAATTTACTTTTAGCACGCTCATTAAGAAAATACTAAATCCTATACAAAAATACCTAGTATGACTAAACTGCCCCTAATTAAAAATTTAATGTGAGGAGTAAGAAAACTTTTTAGGGATATGTACATAAGGGTTATTTTGTAAAAACAAATTGAATTTTTTCTTGATTACCTAACTAGACACTTATTTTGGACCAAAATCAAAAAGTAAATTGAACACTTATTGTGGACCGGAGGGAGTAATATTTTTTGGTTGTTGCAAAAACAGTTCAAACTTCATACAAACACCTTTTTGTTTTTTGAAAATCTCAGAAAATGAGTTGTCAAACTCTAAAACAAAATGCCAACTTTATTATCAAAGGATGTCTCTATCTATGAGCTTAGGTGCTAACTTTGTTGCTAAGCAAAACTATTTCTATGATTAATTGGAGCCACTTCTTTATTATCTCTTGAATGTGATGATTAAGAGGATAACCCACCAAACAAACTAGGCACTAATTGATTGGACACCAGAAAAGTTAGTCAAGGAAAGGAGTTAATGAGGTTTATGACTAATTGAAGTTACAAGTCGTTTGGTTTCTTCTTCATAGTACGAGAAAGATTTAGTGGACGTTTGGACATAAGAATTGTAATTTTTTTTAAAAAAATGAAATATTTTAAAATGAAAATGATATTTGAAAATTAGAGTTGTATTTGGAAATTGATAGAATTTTGGGTTGTTTTTGAATTTTTGTGAGTAATATAAGTGAAAATTTTAAAAAATAACTTTTTGAAAATTTTAAATTTTCGAAAAGTTCCAAAAGTTTTCTTTAAATGAAAATTAAAAATTTTATTACTAAACTCTGATTTCGAAAAAAAGTGAAAAAAACTGTTATGTCCAAACGGGCTCTTAATTGTTGCAAGTGGTCAGTCAAATGCCACTCTCTTCTCTTTATTAGGCTACACGACATTCTCCTAACACCACTTTTATTAGAGGTACAAACATCTTATTTGTCAGCAAACAACATGTGATTCTAATTAAATATTAATTTCTATATTTAATTATATATTCCAAGTTAAGCTAGTCTAATAATTAATGCGCAGAATCCAAGTTTACCTTTTTTTGTTTCTTTTCCCCTTATTTCCCCAAACTTTATTTTCCTTAACTTTTTTCAATTTCCTTTTTCTTTTTTCTTGTGGGAGGGGTTGAGATAGATGTTAAATGTAAGAGTTAAAGAAAAATACACATACATTTCATTTTACTAATTTTACGTCTTCCATAATTGTATGTTCAAAATTTATGTGCTATGTTCTCATGTTTTTCTTTTCATCCATTTTTAACGCAGCTTTTAATTTTGTGACTAAAATTTTCTTTCTTATTTCATACGCTTATTTGTTAGGAAAAAAAAAATTATTGCCAATATTATGGGATGAATAAAAACAAACAATATTTTATCAAAAAAAATTACCCCCAGTATTTTTTGCATATATACACACAACTTTTCTATCGAAAAAAAAAAATCACGAAATTAATTTCATGCACTTGTTAGTTGTTATCTTAGTTGTAAGCGCCAGAAAAGATGAATTGATTTTCCTTTTTCCATTCTCTTTTCCTTTTTTCGTTTTCCCAAACCCCAACTTCTTTCGTTTTTTCTACATCTTGCCTCTGTTTATTTTCTTTGTTCCTTTCACCAACAACAACAATTCCGTAAAATCCCACTAATGAAATTTTGGAAGGATTGTATGTACACATATGTTACCCAAAAGAGTAGAGAGACTATTTACAAAAGATCCTTGATTCAAAAAAAACAAAAAAATAAAAGAAGATAATATTAGTATCACCACATAAATTATAGGAAAAATATGAGCAACATGAAATCCAGAAGAAAGATGCAAAGCAAAAGCAATAGCTAGTAAATAGGTCCTACACTGAAAAGCGAAATAGCAAGACAAAACATTGCCACTAGCTATCTTAGATAAAAACCCTACCAGACTAGTCTCACAAAGGTACAATGTAAGGCAAGACTCAAGTACCTCCTAACCTACAACCCTAATACTCGACCTCCACATCTTTCTATTAAGTGTCATGTCCTCGGAAATCTGAAGCCTCGCCATATCTTGCCTGATCACCTCTCCCCAATACTTCTTAGGCCTCCCTCTACCTCTTCTCGTGCCCTCCACAACTAGCTACTCACACCTCCTTATTGGAGCATCTGGACTTTTCCTCTAAACATGCCCGAACCATCTAAGCCTCGCTTCCCGCATCTTGTCATCAATGGTCTTTCTTCCTTTCAATTTTCTCTCTTTTTTTTTGTTTGTAAAGCCACTTAATATTTAAAATACAAATAAAATCAACAAATAAGCGCATGGATAACAAAAACAAATAATAAACCAATTTATCACACAGGAAAAATCCAATAAAAGGGACTACTATTTTCTATTTTAAAAAATTCCAACTGAAATTTTGTGTAAAATGTTGAGAACAGCTCATACCTAAAGTCTCACCACCCCATAAAAATAGGCTTCCCTTTTGTCTTCCTTCTCATAACCCCTCTCTCTTTCTCTCTCTGCTGTAGAGACTGAGACCTCTCAGTTGTCCCATTTGCTTATGCATTACCACTCCATACAAATACTCAACGAACACAACTCTTTTGAGTGTTCATAACTGATCAAAGAACACTAAACCCCTCAATAAAGGGGCAAAAATATTAAGAAAATGGTGAACTATCATCTTGTTATTGTCATATTTTTCTCCGTTGTTAAATTGGTTTATGGGTCTTCAAGAAATCTCCCAATTTTAGCGTTTGATGAAGGCTACTCCCATCTCTTTGGTGATAATAACCTTATGATCCTTAAAGATGGAAAATCTGCTCATATTTCTCTAGATGAAAGAACAGGTTCCTTTTTTTTCTTTATTTGTAGTACTATTTTTATGGCTTTTATTATTTTTATTAATGTATGTTTATTAACGAGAATTTATTTTTTGGATGAGTTACAGGGGCTGGATTTGTGTCTCAAGACCTATATCTTCATGGATTCTTCAGTGCTTCTATTAAGCTTCCTGCTGATTACACTGCTGGTGTGGTTGTTGCATTTTATGTACGTTATTGTTAATTCACTGATGCTCCTTTTATTCTTTATTTTAATAAACATTAAATCCTGATGTTCTTTTTTCATCTGGATTTTTTATTTATTTTATTTTGTGTATTTTTCATTTTCTAAATTAGTACTAGCAGTTTTGTTTCTCATGGATGAAAGTTCTGATTTTTGTCTCACCCATATGGACTGTTGATGATTTTTTATATGTTAATTAATTCTGTAAATTTCTCCCTTTGTCCTCACTCCTCAGTTATTTTTTAAATCTTTTTTACCTTTAAAGAATGGGGTTTTCACCACCCAATGGAAATTGGTAATTCTGGAGTTGTGTTAAAATTGAACAAAAATTTATTTTCTGGGGGATAAAAATTGGAATTTTTTTACCTTTGAAATTCCATTTCTTAGAATAAATTTTTACCAATTTGTTTGATGACACAGATGTCTAATGTGGACATGTTTGAGAAGAACCATGATGAAATTGACTTTGAGTTCTTGGGAAATATTAGAGGTAAAGACTGGAGAATTCAGACCAATATTTATGGGAATGGTAGCACTAGTGTTGGTAGAGAAGAAAGATATGGACTCTGGTTTGATCCTTCTGAAGATTTCCATCACTACACTATTCTTTGGACTGAGAATTTTATCATGTAAGCAACATCTCTCCGCCCTTTCAATATTTTTTGTTTTTGCTAATTTTGTTCATGAAACAGTTTTTTGCTTCTTATACCATGAGTTACTTTTAAATCCAGCTAGCTATACTGAACAATCTTTTGTCCTCTGAGCTGTTTTTACTGCTTTTGGTGTTTATGTTTTGATCTCTGTTTGATATGATGGAAACATGGTTTCTTTTATCAGAAAGGTCCATATATTTTTCTTTTTTTTCCTTTTTTGATACTAAAGCTTGTCCAATTACCTTAGTTTGCTATTATGTTGATTCTAAACATAGATATATATATATATATGATTACAGTGACCTACTTGTACTCCTAAAACTAAGAACAGGAAACAAACATCTCCCCTCCCTTGTATAAAAGAAAAATAGAGGAATCCTGACACTGAAAAAATTTTCATGTGATGAACTATTAAACTGCTGTAAGACAAGAACTTGGCATGCACAGGTGCTAATAATTTTAGATGGAGGATTCTTGCTGAATTTTTTCTGTTAATGTTTGGACTTGCGATATGCATGCTTCTGTTTTTGAACTTATTATCCAATGAATTCCACTATCACAACGGACCGTTTTGATTTATTTATGTTTCATATTTGAGCTTAAGAACTGCTATTTGAAAAGAACATTAGGATCTGCACAAGTTAGTGACTGGAAAGTTTATACTGATTGATATGTTTATGTGAATGTACAAGAATGATCGGACTTTCTTAACATACCATCTTGTTGGCATGGCTGTGGGTTTCATGGGAGAGTAGGGCAGGCTTGCTTGCTTTTTATATATTACTGTAAAATTAAACCAGTATTTGCAGATTTATTGTCCTGTTTCAGTCTTGTGATATCAAAACAATTAGAATGTGTATACTGTCATGTGCTTGTGGTGTTTGGTAAACCAGGCCCTGATTCTGTTATGTTTGTTTTTGTGTGTTTGTGCATCTTGTTGCAGCTTTTATGTAGATAATGTCCCCATAAGAGAGATCAAGAGGACAGAAGCTATGGGTGGGGACTTCCCATCTAAGCCAATGTCTTTGTATGCTACAATATGGGATGGTTCTGGTTGGGCTACCAATGGTGGAAAATACAAAGTCAATTACAAATATGCCCCGTATATTGCCAAGTTCTCTGATTTCGTCCTCCACGGATGTGCAGTTGATCCGATTGAATTATCATCCAAATGTGATACTGCACCAAAAACTGCATCAATCCCTACCGGTATTACCCCTGATCAAAGAAGAAAAATGGAGAACTTTAGAAAGAAGCAAATGCAGTATTCGTACTGCTATGACAAGACTCGGTACAAGGTCCCTCCTCCGGAATGTGTGATCGATCCTAAGGAAGCTGAACGACTCCGAGTCTTTGACCCTGTTACATTTGGCGGATCCCGCCACCATCACGGGAAACGACATAGCCGGAGCAGATCAAGGGCTGAGGGTGATGTATCCTTTCTTTAAAAGGAAGGCCACAAGTTTCTCTACACTTTGACATGAAAAATCATTGTTGTCTCCTGTTTGATTAGAGGTTTTGTTATTTCGCCTGTGAATAGAGGATACAAAAGGAGAAGGGAGATAGAAGGAATTTCTATATATGGGTCATGATCAATATTGTTGGGGTATGTATATATATATATCATACCTTTATAGGGTCCCAGCCATGTTCTAGTTGAAGTTTTTGTTGTTTGGGCCTTTATTTATAAATTCAACTTGGTGATGATTTTGTGTACTTCCGTGACACTTTTAATAAATGCATGGTGCAGAGATTATTTAAAACATTTGTGTGTTATTTAAGCATGTCTGTTTCTATTTATGATGTCTTGTAGTTTATGCCTCTTGTCATGTTCCGAGGACCATTTGTCAAATGGTTGGCTACAAGAATCCAGAGTGTTTGATTGTGACTGCCGAAGATCTAAAGACCAGAATTTTACTTAAGGAACAGAATATTAGGGTTTGAACTTTGAAAGGTTTAGCTTTTCCTTTCATCCATCCCCCAACTCCACGCTCCAACTTTTAGAGATCAAAAATACGAGAGGAATAACAAGTTTGGCCATTTGTTTTGTTGAGTGTGACTTCCTGTCCTAAATCGATTCCAATTAACCCAAAGCCTCCTAAACATCCTATCACAACAAAACAGGGATAGTCTTACAAAACCTCTATTAATTTCTGAAATCAAGAATGCTATCCAATCTTTCAAACCACTAAAAGCACCTGAACCTCATGGGTTCCACCAAAAT
This sequence comes from Nicotiana attenuata, assembly GCF_001879085.1. Taxonomy (NCBI): domain Eukaryota; kingdom Viridiplantae; phylum Streptophyta; class Magnoliopsida; order Solanales; family Solanaceae; genus Nicotiana; species Nicotiana attenuata. Next base: position 87,785 of record NW_017673565.1, read on the forward strand.
ACTGGACTGACACAAACTCCGCTGTCATAGATACATGTATCAATGCTTTTACCACTCTGAAAATCCCAGAGGACATCAACAAGACTTTTGTCGCATTGATCCCTGTTATAACCCATATTCGCGTAAGTTAGTTCACACCGTAAGTTAGTTGACGTAAATCCGAGAAGAGATTATCTTTGAGATGATAAAAAGTTAATTCTATTGGTCTTAACCGATACAATGGTGTATAAGAGTGGTTAACAAATATTAGAAGTTAAACGAATTAAGGATGTTGTAACTCGCATTTTTAGGTAAAACTAGAGGTGCTTAATATTCTCAAGAGGTCGTGTTTTAAGGTATTTGAATCATATAATATCCGTATCATAAGTCTTCAAGTCAAATGAGTTACAAAACAAAAGTCGACAAAAGTTGTCGCAATATGATTATTTTTTATGTTGTTTGGGCTGTTTGATGATTGTTTAACTTAAGGAAAGTCATATAAATAGGGGAGGTGCTGTCCGTTTTATCGTAAAATAGGTTGCGGTCGATATATAATAGGTACGATGCTTAAACGATAAAGATAGTATTATTTCTCTTATCGTACACTAAGGAGTCGTGACATTTGCATAACTTGAGGTTGGGCAGTATATACAAGGTATGTGCAGCTATCCCTTTCTGTCATGACCCAAAATCCCTGCGAAGGAGTCGTGATGGCACCTAGTCTCTAAACTAGGTAAGCCTAACATTTACTGACTTCAAATTAAATAATTCTCAATAAATCACAATGCTCATAACCGGTGGTACAAGTCATAAGCCTTTCTAAGAGTAGTTACACAAAATAAATAAAACACTATTCCAGAACGAGAAGGAATCAATGAAACGTAAATACAACGAAGGTGACTCCGAGACCTGCGAACGCAGCAACAGGTTACCGTGAGTCTCCACCGCGATGGCCCGCACAACTACTATCGATCAATACCTGGATCTGTACACCAAAAAATGTACAGAAGTGTAGTATGAGCACACCACGGCGGTGCCCCATAAAGTATCAAGACTAACCTCGGCGGGGTAGTGACGAGGAACAGTCAATACACCTACTGGTCAAATAAAATGAACAGGATATGATAATAAAATATCGAGATAAAGATAACGAGGTAATATCAACGGCGGAGAGAAATCAAAATACAAACAGTAGGAACAATAAAGGGAGAACATGGGTAGTAACGAACGATAACCAAGTAAATCAGATAACCAAGTAAATCTGATAACTGAGTAAATCAACACTGACATAATAAGAGCAGAGACAAGTAAGAATGTATTCAAATAAAGAAGGCAATGCCAATTCAATCAATCACATCATGTCTAATACACAATCCCGACCATCTCAAATCCTCGGTTTTTCATACCATAATCTCAACTTCCGAACCTTCAGCACACATGGCACCTTGTGCCCCCATATTTTCCATCACACTTTTAACAACAAAGTATACATGCTATACAATACATAATGTCCGTACAACGCACTCAAGATGTTCAAGAAGTCTCATTTACATAATATAAGTAAATTACAATTTCTGAACTAATTAGGAAAGCCAGCGAGAAAAGATAAAGTTGTTTCTTTTGAAATTATTTGAGTAAAGAAAGTACCCTTTTCAATTAAAATACAACATCGAATGGATTATTACCTTTAACATAGGAGTTAATAACTTAAAACTTAGTAGCAATTTATTTTTAAGTAAAATACAACCTCAGACGGTTTAAGGGAATATAATTGAGAAACTAATTGAATTAAAGATGTAACATTTATTTGAAGTTTGAAGTATCGAAATGCATATATATAAATACGGCGAGGTATTGAAAACACTGTAGGTTCCAACACAAAGGATCACTGTAGTAAAAGAATTTAAACAGTTAAAACACTTGAATTGATAACAACAAATAAACACAGCAACAGAAAGTGCACGGCATCACCCTTCGTGCTTTAACTCTCAATCTTCACCATGCAATCAATATAAATGTAAATGTGCACGGCATCACCCTTCGTGCTTTATCACTCTTCCTCACCATATTAATCATATGAATGTGCACGACATCACCCTTCGTGCTTTATCTCTCTTCCTCACCATATGCATCAATATAAATGTAAATGTGCACGGCATCACCCTTCGTGCTCTATCACTCTTCCTCACCATAGGAATAATATACATGTGCACCGCATCACTCTTCGTGCTTTATATCTCTTTCCTCACCATATGCATCAATATAAATGTAAATGTGCACGGCATCACCTTTCGTGCTTTATCACTCTTCATCACCATAGGAATAATATAAAAGTTCACGGCATCACCCTTCGTGCTTTATCTCTCTTTCCTCACCATATGCATCAATATAAATGTAAATGTGCACGACATCATCCTTCGTGCTTTATCACTCTTTCCTCACCCAAACAGTAGAAACAACAACATCCCGATAAGGGAATCAATCAATAGAAACAATAACATCCCGGCAAGGGAATTAACAATAGAAACAATAACATCCCGGCAAGGGAATCAACAATAGAAACAATAACATCTCGGCAAGGGAATCAACAACATATAACGAGGATTACGGAAAAACCAAGAAGCACGATAACCTCAACAAAACAACAAGACATAATAAGCACGTGATAACAACACCGGTAACCACAACAATTGGACATGTAACATATTTGCACAAAGTCATAGAGGAACTCACAATCAAGAAGTATCAAAACAATAAGGAAGGCAACCACTTCTATTAAGGCAATTAAAGGTCAATGTAACATGCAGAATTAGAGGAAATCTAACAACAACATATGGAGCATATAGAGGTAATTTAAGCAATTAGGAATCTCAATCATAACGGAATACTTTCCACATAATGAACATGAGGACCTAAGAACCCTAAAGGCAAATTTCCCACTAATAAGTCCGAGCACACACTCGTCACCTGGCGTGCACGGACTACAATTAGCATAGAAGACTCAAATCCTAAGGGGAAGTCCCCCACACAAAGTTAGGCAAGATACTTACCTCAAAGACGACAAACCGATACTCTAAAATGCACTTCTGTGGTGAAACGACCTCCGGACGGCTCAAATCTAACCAAATTAACTTCAAAGTACAAATAAAACACATAAGAAACTATTCTGAATCATAAAGTCTCAATCTTTAACAAAATCAAAAATCGGTCCAAAAGTCGACCCCTGGGCCCGCACCTCGGAACCCGATTTTTTACAAAAACCGAATACCCATTCCAATACGAGTTTAACCATACAAAATTTATCAAATTCCGATACCATTTGGTCCCTCAAATCACGATTTTTCATTTTAGGAATTTTCTTCAAAAACCAACATTTTCCTCAACCTAAATCACAAATTAAATGATAAAAATGAAGATAAATTCATGGAATATAATCAATTTTAGGTGAAGAACACTTACCCAATCGATTTGTGTGAAAACCCCTCAAAGATTCGCTCAACCGAGCTCCACAAGTCAAGTTATGATGAAAATGGTGTAACCCTCAATTTTGGGATATATTCTATCTGCCCAGGGATTTATGCATCGCGATCGCGGAGATTGGGTCGCGATCGCGGAGAAGAGAATTAAAGCTGTCAAGAAATACCCTTCGCGATCGCGAGAAAAGGGACGCGAACGCGAACGCTGGGAAATTGATGCGAACGCGAAGAGGAAATAGCAAACCGACCCTAGCTCCTAATTTCTACTACGCAACACGAGGGAATAGATGCGAACGCGAAGAAGAAGAAGAAAGCAGACCTTCGCGATCGCGGGAGGTGCTATGCGAACGCTATGAAGGAAAAAGGGGCAAACCAACAGAACTCTATGCGATCGCGACTGGAGCTACGCGATCGCAAAAGAGGGCAACAGACACCAGAAACCAGCAATCTAAAACTATGAAAAAAATCATTCCGAACCAATCCGAAACTTACCCGAGCCCTCGGGGCTCCAAACCAAATATGCACACAAGTCTAAAAACACAACACGAACTCGCTCGCGTGCTCCAATCATCAAAATAACTTCTAAAACTACGAATTGGATGCCAAAATGCATGAAAATCAAGCTTAAACTTCAAGAACTTTTAGAATCACAACCTAGCATCCGAACCCTATCAAATCAACTCTGAATGGCGCCAAACTTTGCAGACAAGTCCAAAATGACATAGCGGAGCTATTCCAACTCTCGGAATCGAATTCCGACCCGATATCACAAAAGTCAACTATGGGTCAAACTTCTCCATTTTCCAAACTTCAACTTTTCCAACTTCCGCAGAAACGCCTCAAATTACCCTACGAGCCTCCAAATCCATATCTGAACGCGCGCCTAAGTCCAAAATCACCATGCCAAGCTGCTGACATCATCTAAACCTCATTCCGGAGCCGTTTACTCAAAAGTCCAATTCCGGTCAAATTCTCACCGTTTAAACTTCCAAGCCTAGTTTCCTTCCAATTCAACTCCGCTTCATCCGAAAACAGATTCCAACCATGTACGAAAGTTGATACACATAATATGAAGCTGCTCGTGACCTCAAACTGCCAAACCGGATGCAATTTCTCAAGCCGACCAGTCGGGTCGTTACATCCTCCTCCACTTAAACATACGTTCGTCCTCGAACGTGCCCGGAGTCGTTCCAAAGCCATCGAACCACTGCATGAGCTCACCATACATACACCCGGGGGTGGTTCCCCATCACCCAAACCTATGAAGGACTGACAATGCAACTTAACTGATGATCTCACCTCATCCTTAGTCCATAACCTTAGGACAGATCCCATACCTTAACATCTGAAATTCGTCATAGGACCCGAATCCCACATCATCACACAACATGAATGATAACTAGGGATTTTGACGCATTTTATACTCCTTCTTGCTTATGCTTTGATTATAAATTCATACAAAATAGTCCCAAAAGGCTCACAAGTTGTACTTGATTGCAGGTTTGATCAACAAAAGGACAAGATGTCAAAGATCAACTCAAAAGGAGTGAAACTTGCACAAGTGCCAAAGACAAGACAAGCTCAGGCAAAACAGGCCCAGTGCGGCTGCACACCACTTTGTGCGGTCCGCACTAGGAGATTTAGAGAGGTGGAATTTCAGGCATAAAGGCAATGCGGCCGCACTAGGATTTGTGCGGTCCGCACTGAAGGCAATGCGGCCGCACTCGATTTAGTGCGGTCCGCAGAACACAAGATTAGAGAGATGCCATTTTTAGAGTTTCAAGCCAATGCGGTCCGCAGTCGATTATGTGCGGACCGCACAAGAAGCCTCCGCGACCGTAGTCCATCCTGTACGATCCGCAATGCCTGAGTTCAGAGAGTCATATTTTGAGGTTCAGAGCCCTAGTGCGGCCGCACACCAGTTTGTGCGGTCCGCACTAACCTTGCAGGGGCATTTTTTGTCCAGAATTGTCAGCTTAGTATAAATAGCTTCTTTTCCATTTTTAGGTAAAGCAGATAGTATCAGAACATAGCTGCGCTCGTGGGTTCGAAGTTTGTAGCCATTTTGGGCAATTTTATCTACATTTCATCATTGAATCTTTGTGTTTATATTAGTACTTAATTAATTAATATGAGTTTATCTTCATCTATTTCTTTTTTTCTTCTTTAATTATGAGTAGCTAGACCCATAAGCTAGGGTTGTGGCTCAACCCTAGTGTGGGCAATTGATGGGTCTTGTATTTTAGGGCTAATTTGACTATGGGTGTTTATTATTTGGGCCAATTTCATGGTTAATTTCTGAATTAGTGGTTGCAAACACTATTTTGTGTTGAGTTGACTTGAGCTCTTCTTGAGAAAGAGAGCCTAAGTCTCCGAAATTGGTCCAACAAGGAATTGGGGCGTATTCAAGAGATTGATAGCCGCAATTAAAGGGTAAAACCTCGAGAGAGTAATACCCGACTTGAACCCTAGTTGCTTGTGCAAATTTGCATACCCAATTGGTCTTGAGAAAGTCAATTCGGGCAAAATCACTCGAACCACCGAGAGGTGTAGAGTGGGTAAAGTCGTGCAACGGTTATATCAGACTCCCCAAATATGTCAAACGTGCCTTAGACTTAAGTACCCGTCAATTGACCACCTAGGCGAAAGTCACTACCCTAGTGCCTTTTTAACCTATTTTAAAAACTCGTAGCATTGTAACTCTTAGCATAATTTAGTTGCAATTACCATTTGTAGTTTGATAATAGTAGAAGTAAACAAAAAACCCAAAAATGATTAGAAGTGTAATTTGGAACACTTACGCTATCCTAAACTAGATAGATACTCGATTCTAATTCTAGCTCTCTGTGGATATCGATCCCGACCCAAAATTGGGTAAAAGCTGCTCCGACCCTCTCTTGCTACTTAATTAGTAGTGCGGAGTAGGCCGCAATCAACTTTTTGGCGCTGTTGCCGGGGAAGCTAACGGTTTTGGCTATCTATCTAGATAGATTTGTGTTTAGTTCTTCTTTCCTTCTTTGTTACTAATTTGTTTGTGTCAATACATCAGGTACAAAATGACATTAAATGCTAATGACCCTCTTGGAATCGTGAATGCGGGGGAGGAGGTAGATGACAATGGAGATGAAGAGGTGCCTCTTGTACCTCAAGGACTATATAAAAGCTGCCAGGCCAATGCAAATGACAATATTCCAGACCCTCCTCCGCCACCTCCAAGAGTGGCTCCTAGAGTTCTTCCCAACCAAGGCTATGCGAGTGCTATTGTTCCGCCTCGGATTCGGGCAGGAAATTTTCAAATAACCAACGTGATGCTGACGATATTGGAGCAGCGTGGGTATTTCACAGGTGCTCCCACTCAGAATGCGTACAAACATCTCAAGGGGTTCGTGGATACCTGTTGGGGGAGCAAGCAAACCAATGTGTTCGAGGATGCACTTCGATCGAGGCTTTTCCCATTCTCACCTTGGGGGAAAGCATTGGATTGGCTTGAGCGACTCCCCAACCATTCCATCACCACTTGGGATGAGTTGGTGGATAAGTTCATTGCCAAATTTTTCTCACCGGGGCACATGGCAGCACTACGGGATGGGATCTTAGCCTTCAAGCAGGAGCCTACTGAACCATTGCACGAGATTTTGGAGCGATACAGAACTATGGTGAAAGAATGCCCAAACAATGATATGACAGAGGCAATGATACAACAGACCTTCTATCGGGGCATCGATACAAAAAATCAATGCATAGTGAATCAATTGGTTGGGGAAAATTTCATGAAGCTGCCTTATGATGAAGCTTGTGCTATTCTTGATGAAATGGCTGACACATCCTCCGCTTGGCAAAGTAGAGCCAATGTACCACAGGGTGACCCCACGGTCACTCATTTGCATAAAGAACTACATGATCATGGTCAGGCTATAGCAGAACTTACAACAACAATGAACCAACTAGCGAAGGCACAGTTACAACAAGTTCAGAATCCTCGCCAAGTAAATGCCATGGAGGGTGTTAACATGCTTGTGAACAATAGAAGACAGAGAGGTCAACAGAACCAATGGAATTCAGATCAATTTGATAATGATTGTGGTGGATTCCAAGATAATTGTTATGATGGACAGAATGAAGAGGTGCAATATGTGAATAATTACCAAGGCCAAAGAGGCAATTCTTCCAACCAACAACAACAATGGCGATCCCAGGGCAATTGGAACAACAAAGCAACAATAACTGGAACAATCAACAACAAGGGAACAACAATTGGGGAAATCAAAATAACAACCGGAACAATCAGGGAAACTGGGGCAACAATAACAATTGGGGTGGAAACAACAACAACCAAGGTGGATGGAACAATAACCAAGGAAATCAGGGGCAAGGCTTTCAAAGGCCCCCAATGTACCAACAACCGAGCAACCCACCACCTTTTCCATCCCAGGGTCCTAGTTCATCCAACAATGAAATGGGTAGAATTGAAATGATGTTCGAACAAATGATGAAAAAGAATGCAGACACCGATGCACAATTGGCTTCTCACAATACTTCAATTAGGAATTTGGAGGTCCAGCTAGGACAAATCTCACAGTCTTTGAATACTCGCCCTAAGGGGGCTCTACCGAGTGATACGGTAGTGAACTCCGGAAGGGAGGAACAATCATGTTATGGCGGTAACTACAAGGAGTGGAAGAGGCGGTGATGTGAATGCCTCCAAACAAAAGCAAGTTTTGGGTGATGAAGTTGAGCTGCAAGAAGATGAAGTTCCTTTGGTGGTTGAGAATATGGTTGATGAGAATGTGAATCAAGAAGTGAGGATTAATATTCAAGATGCCGAGGTGGAAACACAAAGTGACGTGAACCCGTCTAGGGAGTACGTCATAGACATGCCGGAGCCGGTTGTGCCAAAAGCCAAGGCACCCTTGCCTAGGCCACCTCCCCCTTATCCTCAGAGGCTAGCCAAGCAGAAAAATGAGAATCAATTCAAAAAGTTCATTGACATGATGAAGAGCTTATCCATTAATGTTCCTTTGGTAGAGGCTTTAGAGCAGATGCCTGGCTATGCTAAATTCATGAAAGATTTGGTGACAAAGAAAAGATCCATGGACTGTGAAACTATCAAGATGACCCACCAAGTTAGTGCTATAGTACATTTAATGGCTCCGAAATTAGAGGATCTCAGTGCTTTCACTATCCCTTGCACTATAGGGAGTGCAGACTTTGCTAAAGCTTTATGTGATCTTGGGGCAAGCATCAACTTAATGCCCTACTCAGTTTTCAATACTTTGGGTATTGGGCCACCGAGGCGAACTTCCATGCGATTGCAAATGGCAGACAGATCAATGAAGCGACCATTGGGTATTGTTGATGATGTGCTCGTCCGGGTGGACAAATTTATCTTGCCAGCTGATTTTGTGATCTTGGATCGTGAGGTAGATTATGAGGTCCCGATCATATTAGGGAGACCTTTCCTTGCTACGGGGAAGGCTCTAATGGATGTGGAAGCAGGGGAACTCACTTTCACGGTGGGTGATGAAAAGGTCATTTTTCATGTGTGCAAGTCAATGAAGCAGCCCAACTGTACAGAAGTGTGTTCATTTGTGGATCTTGTCACAGCTGTGATAATTGATGATACCAGTGCAATGATCAATGTGGAGGACCCTTTGGAGGCCGTATTGTTGAATCTTGATGTTAATGATGATGAGGGTCGAGTGGAGTGCATGAATGCTTTACATGGAATGGGCTCTTATTCTTATGAGCCTAGGAAACTCTCTTTGGATCTTGAAAATAGAAAGACCCCTCCAACAAAGCCTTCAATTGAGGAACCTCCGGTGTTGGAGTTGAAGCCATTGCCTCCACACCTCAGGTATGAATTCTTAGGCCCTAATTCAACTTTACCAGTTATTCTTTCCTCTTGTCTTACTAACATGCAGGTAGGTTCCACATTGGCGGTGCTCAAAAAGCGGAAAAAGGCAATTGGATGGACTTTAGCTGATATTCGAGGAATAAGCCCCGCATTCTGTATGCACAAGATTATTCTAGAAGATGATGCAAAACCCTCCTTGGAACATCAAAGGAGGCTGAACGAGGCAATGCAAGAAGTTGTGAAAAAGGAGGTGATCAGGTGGTTAGATGCCGGTGTGGTGTACCCTATCTCTGACAGCTCGTGGACTTCACCGGTGCAATGTGTGCCGAAAAAGGGTGGTATGACCGTGGTGACCAATGCTAATAATGAGCTTATTCCAACCCGGAGAGTGACCGGATGGAGGGTGTGCATGGACTACCGCAAGCTGAACAAGGTGACCCACAAGGATCACTTCCCATTGCCCTTCCTTGACCAAATGCTTGATCATCTTGCTGGGCGTGCCTTCTATTGTTTCTTGGATGGTTATTCGGGGTACAATCAAATTTTGATAGCTATAGAGGATCAGGAGAAGACAACCTTTACTTGTCCATATAGCACCTTTGCTTTCTCTCGGATGCCCTTTGGGTTGTGCTATGCACCGGCAACATTCCAACGGTGTATGATGGCCATTTTCACCGATATAGTGGAAGAGATTTTGGAGGTGTTCATGGACGACTTCAGTGTTGTGGGTGATTCATTTGACGAGTGTTTGAACAATTTGGATAGAGTGGTGGCCCGGTGTGAAGACACAAATCTTGTGCTGAATTGGGAAAAATGCCACTTCATGTATGAGGAGGGCACAATTTTGGGTCATAAAATTTCAAAGAACGGTATTGAGGTTGACAAAGCCAAAATTGAGGTGATTTCAAGACTTCCTCCCCCCACTTTTGTCAAGGGGGTTAGAAGTTTTCTTGGGCATGCGGGGTTCTACCGACGATTTATCAAGGACTTTTCGAAGGTAGTGAATCCTTTGTGCAAGCTGCTAGAAAAGGATGAAAAATTCGTGTTTGATGAGGGATGTAGGCAAGCCTTTGAACTTCTCAAGCAAAAGTTGACCACCACCCTGATCATTACCGCACCCAATTGGAGTTTGCCTTTCGAGCTTATATGCGACGCGAGTGATGTAGCGGTTGGGGCAGTTTTGGGTCAAAGAGTGAACAAAATGTTTCATCCAGTGTACTATGCGAGCAAGACAATGAATGAGGCTCAAAGGAACTACACAGTGACGAAGAAAGAATTATTGGCTATTGTGTTCGCAATGGAAAAATTTCGGCCACATCTTATGGGAGCCAAAGTCATAGGCACACCGACCATGCAGCTCTTAGATACTTGATGACAAAGAAAGACTCCAAAGCTAGACTGATGCGATGGGTCTTATTACTCCAAGAGTTTGATTTGGAAATTGTGGACCGGAAAGGTAGCGAAAACCAAGTGGCAGATCATTTGTCCCGCTTGGAGGAAGAAGGAAGGCCGTGTGATGGCCTAGAGATCAATGATGCATCTCCCGATGAGCAGCTACTTTCTGTGTCGATGAGTGATATGCCATGGTTTGCGGATGTTGCTAATTACCTTGTGACCGGCATCATCCCATGTGAGATCTCTTCTAACCAAAGGAAGAAGCTCAAACGGGATAGTCTAGACTTCTATTGGATGAGCCATACTTGTTCAAGATTTGCACCGACGGAGTGATCCGGAGGTGTGTACCTGAGGAAGAGTAATCTAGCATCCTAGAGGCTTGTCATTCCTCCCCCTATGGTGGCCATCATGGGGCGGCGAGGACAGCTTCGAAAGTTCTAAGTTGTGGATTTTATTGGCCAACTGTGTACAAAGATACAAGTGATCTAGGAAAAAGGTGTGACCAATGTCAAAGAGCGGGCGGTATTTCGAAGAAAGATGAGATGCCTTTAAACACCATTCTAGAAGTGGATATCTTTGATGTATGGGGCATCGATTTCATGGGCCCATTTGTAAGCTCGTGCGAAAACACCTACATTCTTGTAGCGGTTGATTATGTCTCAAAATGGGTCGAGGCTGTGCCTTTGCCCAACAATGAAGCTAGGAGTGTGGTTGCATTTCTAAAGAAGAGCATTTTCACAAGGTTTGGCACTTCTCGTACAATTATAAGTGATGGAAGATCGCATTTTTGCAATAGAGCTTTTGACACCTTGCTTGCCAAGTATGGTGTCAACCACAAAGTGTCTACGCCTTATCATCCTCAAGCAAGTGGCCAGGTTCAAGTGTCCAACAGGGAGATCAAGAGCATTTTGTCCAAAACCGTCAATGCCAATAGGACCGATTGGTCTAAAAAGTTGGATGATGCTCTATGGGCTTACCGAACTGCTTACAAGACTCCAATTGGTATGTCACCGTACCGGTTGGTGTATGGGAAAGCATGTCATTTACCAGTGGAGTTAGGGCATAAGGCCATGTGGGCCTTGAAGAAGTTGAATCTTGATTGGGATATAGCTGCTAATCTTCGGGTGGAGCAACTCAATGAACTTGATGAATTCCGTTTCCATGCCTACTCCAGTTCGTCCTTGTACAAGGACAAGATGAAGTACCTTCATGACAAATATGCTCGTGGCAAGGAGTTTAGAGTAGGTGATTTGGTGCTCTTGTTCAACTCTCGGTTACGGTTGTTTACCGGGAAAGCTAAAGTACAAAGTGGAGCGGACCTATTTGAAGTAGTGTGTGTCGTACCCCGTTTGGTCGCCCATGTAATTTAAAGAAACAAAAGGTGGGGTAAGTTTTTAGAGTGAATGGGCATAGGGTCAAGCATTATCTTGGAAAAATTGATGACAGCCACGTGGTGGCACTCCTTCATTTCAAATGATGTGATGGTAACTTGCGTCGTGCCGCGACGTTAAATCAGGCGCTTCTTGGGAGGCAACCCATGTGTTTTTCTT